>NC_134411.1:84787250-84932250 GCF_038048845.1 Mixophyes fleayi | reverse complement strand
TGACACATCAATGTGAAAATATTCAAATTTAAAAAAAAAAGTGGAGCTGAGAAAAACAGAAGTGCAGTTAGAAAACAAGATCAATTTTAGGGCATATTTTTACCTTTCAATAAATATGATTCACCTTCCTACTCACTTGCATATGTTTAAATGCTCCCTGACCCCCGCCTTAAGTACCAATCACTGCTTCTGACAGAGATCTGCAAGAGAAGACTGAAAGGGGGAGGGGTTATGTAGTGCATGATAGAGTGGGGTCACATCTGATTGGTTGCTGGTGAGGTACATTTAGAAATGAATAGAGAATCCATAGATTCCAATTGAAGACAATTGCCTTTAAACAGAATAGACATAGCTGGTTTTCCGGTCCTTTAATGAAACCCTGGCGGTTAAGCTCACATGGGCTAGTGTGACTTCTCCTTGGTGTCCTCTTAGGCTTGCCAGTAATATACAGGTTAGCTGTTGAGTGTGCATGTACAAGCACGAAACCAATTCATTTGCCTAACCAGAGACACAGAAGCTTCTCGCCTTCATGACATAAGGAAGCAGTTCAATAAGAATGACAGAGGAAGACGTGCTATAGGCCAAGGAATAGTTTTATGTTCATAATACATAGAAAATGCATGTCATTCTGCTTTCAAAAATAATGTAATTTTATTGTAATTTTGTGCTTTGTGTCACAGTAATGAACTTGTATATGGAGCTGACAATACAGCTACAATAGAAAAAACAAAACGTGTAAAATGGGCTCTCTCTGAGCTAACACTGGACTGGGAAGGGTCAGAAATGATGTGGGACTAAACAGACAGGTCTGCCTTCAGATTTAATGTCTGCAGCCCCCCTATATTCAGGAGCCGTGTCTCCGAGCAGTGCCTTCAATCCTGGCACCTCTTTCTGTATGCAATCAATGGTGGACTTTATAGCACGAGCGACTGGCGCAAGCTACAGTTTGGACTAAAATGGGGACTTAAGTTTAAACCCCTTTAAAATATTATTTAATGGTGGGAGCGATGACAATGCATAATAATGATAATATATAGGATTATGTATGCCCTAATGTAAATTATATGGATGTTATAAGTCAGTAACTGCAATCTTTATACATCGAAATCAAAGAAGACCTCTACTATCTGTAATAATTTACAGTAGGGAGTGCAATATATTTTAGAATATACATGTTTCCCAAATAACAATGAAGTGATGACATCAGAAATGAGCAATTTTCTACATAGATTTATATCACTTAATCTCATTTATCAATGACTTAAAATATAGACTGGGCTTTCATGGAAATATGGCAGCATGCCTTGAGCAACTTAGACATGAATTTTTGCAAGTAAATAGAGCTGTTATGACAACCAAAGAAAGGTAGATCAAGGCAGCACACCTCGCTTTCCAATAATAATATGTTCCTCTTTGCCTGTTGTTTAAAATGTGAAGAATCTTTGCAAGTATTTAGGCTAATTTCTAAAATAATTTTCTTTCCCAATTTGTTGTCTCTTTTCTCTCTGTGTGATATAACAGCTTCAGTTTTGACTTTATAATTACTGTTAGCTGTGAAAAACATGTTATGCTTTATAAATTTTGCTCACTCACTTCTTCGTCTTTCTGTTTTTTTTCTTTTTTTAAGGGAAACATCAATGCACAGTATTCCAAACACGTCATGTCCTTCGCATGTGAACTATTTCTGCTTATGTTTATTGAGCAGTAAACACTCGGATCAGCTGCAAGTAATATCCCTGGCTGCGTGATGAATTGGATGGCTGCAATTTGGATGTAAGCAGAACAAATCATTTCATGTTGTCCGTGCTCCCTTTAACTTGTGTCAAAATGCCAGAAAGACTTGGGGAAACATTCGTGGATGCTTGGACTCCATTAATCATATTATGGATTGCTATTCTTCCTCACGTTTATCTGGCTCCAAGGAATGATTCCTATGTACTTTCGACTGATGCCACCATGGAACTTGATGGAGTCAGCGACGAGCAAAAAGTATTAAACAGATCCAAGAGGGGCTGGGTATGGAATCAAATGTTCGTGTTGGAAGAGTTTTCTGGACCAGAACCAATACTAGTTGGACGGGTATGTTCTGGATTTTCGTTAATTCTTTTTTTACGTTACGTAGTAAACTTGATTAACATTACGTAGTAAACTTGATAAACATTATGCTGAACAATGACTTATTGTGAATAATAATGTATTCTATATATTGTGTAGTTTTTATTCTATATAAAACTTTAATCAATCCTTATTATTTAATAATAGCACGGAAAATACAATTTTCATGATAATCTGTCCACTAGGTGGCCCTGTTTGCTTACTGATAATAACCAATATTTTATTCGACTGCTCTGAGAAAACAGTTTAGCAGATCCCATGCCTATTAATAAATATACATGTGTAAAAAGGTTAGACTCTAGAGACGACAATGTCTTTATGTTTTACTGAATTTGTATAGAATATGACATTAAAAAAATGTTCAATACACCTTCGGAATTCCAGCTGTTTGTCATAAACAAAAACAACCCGATCACTGAACAACTAAATGGAAAGGTTCCATTAACCATGTAATGGGCCGGAACATAGCAGCAATATGAAGAGGTCATTGTTTGACTTATTCTGCCAATACTGTCCTAACAAATCTATTCTGAAATTAATTAGAATTTAATAGTGAAAATGATCATTTAGGAGCCCACACATGATACAATAATAATTGCCCAATTTGGTCAAGGTGGGCAAACATTTCAAATCACACTGTCTGTGATTGTCTTAAGCCCTTTGCATGTGTAGGAATATTTTTTCTTTTTCAATTAATAGGACTTAAACTAATCATGAATTATTTCCTTCTTTATTGTTTAACGAAAGCTTTGAGCCTTAGATCCAGGACGGATTTCAGCACCACGGACAGCAAAGTAGACTGCTCTGTATTCTGTGTCCAATTATGTTTTTTTTGTTTGGCTTTGTTTGGCTTTGCGGCTTTAAAAATAGTTTTTAAAGCCTGATGTATACATTGGTTTCAGGTATTATACCAATAGTGATAATTACCCCCCACCTTTCCCTAAACCCCCCGCTAATCCCCCCCTAACCCACCAAAGAATTAAGCATTCATAAGATCAATGTATGGGGAATATATAGATAGATGAAAAGGGAGTTATGGCTATTTTCTCCAGACTGTCATCGGTTAAACAGTCTCAACTTGGCTGATTGGTAGCTGCAGTGTTCATTTATCTGACAGTGTGTGGAAATTTGTATATTGTGACAGCATGGGACATCTTTATAAGAATTGAAATTATCTGTTCTCATTGTAGTTAAAGGTACGATATTTAAATTGATAACAAGGGAACTAAACCTTGCAGCAACATAAACTCCTGAGATATTAAAAAGTCATTATTGCAATGGACTTTCACAGAAATGGGACAGCTTGCAGTGAGCAACTCATGAATAATTTTCTTATTAACCAGAGTTGCTCTGACATTCAAGGAAATGTAAGGCAATACAGTCCACTGAAACGGGAGTCTAGGTTAATCTTCACATGGCATGGGGAATCTTTAGCAGCATGCAGCTCCAACACTGTTCTGCATTAAAACAACCACATCAATGGTAATGTTGGATCATTATCACCATATCATCATATTATCATGATGAGGACATATGTACTTTAATGAACTACGATTTGTCCTGAGGATTTGTTCAGATCCTGCAAGCTGACAGTATTTCTATGAAACCCAATACAGTGTATACTAATTTTCTCATCTTACCAACCCTTGGCAATATTTTTACTGACAGTTTTATAAAAAGACGGAACACTGAAGAAAGGTGTTTATAGTGTTGCGAGATTATTGTTTTGGTACTTCTGTATGAAGTATATTATTGTGAGGGAGATAGCAACATTTTACTAATGCTTATTTTGGAGATATTTGGAGTGCATCACCCTCCCAAAAAAAGAAAAAAAAAAACCCCCAAAAAACAGTTCCCTTCGGTCTTAACAAAGCCCATGCGACATATCTTAAAGTGAACCTATACTTTGTGAGATCAACTCTTTTGATGTCTGGACCAATATCATCATCATCATCACCATTTATTTATATAGCGCCACTGATTCCGCAGCGCTGTACAGAGAACTCATTCACATCAGTCCCTGCCCCATTGGAGCTTCCAGTCTAAATTCCCTAATATAGACACACACACAGACACAGACTAGGGTCAATTTTGATAGCAGCCAATTAACCTACTAGTATGTTTTTGGAGTGTGGGAGGAAACCGGAGCACCCGGAGGAAACCCACGCAAACACAGGGAGAACATACAAACTCCACACAGATAAGGCCATGGTTGGGAATTGAACTCATGACCCCAGTGCTGTGAGGCAGAAGTGCTAACCACTGAGCCACTGTGCTGCCCAATACCAATATTAAACCTATTCATTTAAAAGCAACTAGAGACATTACACAGTGCCTCGTGCCTCATGTCTCAGTGATGTGATAGGCTGCATTTGGAAGAACATTAGTTCGCCATTGGTTGCTGCCAATTGGCGTCGGTCACAGTCTACTTTAGGTTCTGACCACTGATAAGAGAAATTTTCAAAACTGTTCTGCATAATATTGACTTCATCCCACTTTTTCCTGTGACATGTTGCACGTTTTGCTTTGAGAAGTTGGCCTGGAGTGTCCTTAGACCTACCCTAGCCTCACAACACAGCAGAATGGATTCACTGCCGTTGCCCCTGTTCTAGTCATAGCCGATTCGGTATGTCAAATAAGAATGTAGAAATACAGTGCGGACTGGTAAAATAAAACTTAAAGATTGTAGTTCCAGAACTTGGCACTTCTGTGAAGTGGTTGAGGCAAAAATTTGTATTGTGCAAACTTTTGGCAAAACCATGTTTCACTGAGGAGCGGGGGGGGGGGGGGGGGGGGCACATTTAAAATGTGCAGACAGATTTAGAGTTGGGAGGGGACTTGTACCAGCTCAACTCTAAATTGCAATGTAAAATAAAGCTGTCCAGTATTTGTGTGCTACTTGCAAAAGAAGCCAGTTTTTCCCTGTAATGCAAACAAGTAAATGCATTTGCACCCCTTGCAGGGCCGCCATCAGGGGGGTACGGGGGGGGGGGTACTGTTGTACCGGGCCCGGGCTCACCAGGGGGCCCGGTACAACAGCGCAGCACAGACTTACCTGGGGCCCCGCTGGTCTCCACTACTCTGTCTTCAGCCTGGCTGTCACAGACAGATCACATGATCGCAGGGGTAATGAATCCTCCACCCCTGCGATCGCATCCTGGTGCCTGGCTGTCACGGTGACAGCCAGGCTGAAGACAGAGTAGCGGAGACCAGCGGGGCCCCAGGTAAGTCTGTGTTGCTGTTGCTTTAGGGTGGGGGGCGCTCATAGGGGGGGGGCCCGGGGGACACGGGGGGCCCTTACTGGGCCCCATGTTTGCTGAAGGCGGCCCTGTCCCCTTGCATTGCAAAAATGGTTTGTCCAGGAGCAAATAAGCACTTTTTTATTTCTTTGCTTTGCTTCTAACTTCAAACAAAGAATAGTGTTCCACAGTTACTAGTACTAATGAATGATAAAGATGTCATATTTTAGTTAGTTTATGGCTGAAATAGCCAAGTGCAGTGTACTTGGCTCAAGGATTAATAATTGGTTCTAAAATACCAGGTGCAATAAGAAATGCCTTCACTAGAGTTATCACATCCAGAATTATTCTTAAGCCACAAGCATGCACGTACTGTTAGCAACGTTCAAACTTTATCTATAAGAAATCTGCAGCAAAACCAAATAAGTTTCCTAGTTTAAGAAACAAGACAAAAAAATTCTTTAACAATGTTTTATATGAAAAAATGAATTTTATTGCTTAACTTGTCTAGTGCTGCAATGAATAAAGTACACTTGAGAAATCTTAAAAATATTTTTTAAAGTGGTAAGACAAGAAAAATGTGATCTAAGAATTCAGCTGAGGTTATATCACTTTATATAGAGGTAAAAACACTATTTGACAATGATACATGGCAATATACAGTCTTTGCTGAGATTAATAATATACATATATACATATACTTAGTACATACTTACCAACTCTCCCGTAATGTCTGGGAGACTCCCAAATTCTGGATAGGTCTCCCGGAATCCCGGGAGAGCAGTCAGTTTTCCCGCATCTGAAAACTTCCTAGTGAAGTGGGCAGATTTTGAGCCTTCATGATGTGATTCTCCGGGAATCGCATAATTTGGGGGTGGGGGCAAAATGACATGATTCGCCGAGCCTCGCTCCCTCATGCCCACCTCCCCCCATAGACTCCCAGAGGCCTCTGAAAAGGCTGTCAACTATGACTTAGCTATATACATCCCCCATGCTCTCGTTTAACACTTTGCAGCAGGATACCATATTAGAAGTCAAGGGTTTCTCTAAGTAAGCAGGCAGAGTTTGAATGACAGCTTTGCAGACTTGCTGTGAAAAAAATGCACTGTGTGGATCGGTGGATTCATGCCCAGGGTAACTCAAAGGCATGCAGAGCAAGCTTTATGACCTCTATGAGATCCCATCAGAACACTGTCCAAAAAAGGTGGAAAGAGTTCCACTGTCTGTAATGGAGTTAACACTTTAGGTTCTAATAGAGCTGTAGCGCATTATCAGGGTAACACTGAACAGTATAATTTATCTTAATAAACAAACAACTCTTTAATTCATTCTCAAAAGCTAACAGTAGCAGATATTGCAATTTAATTATCTCTGCTCTTGCGCTATGGAAGCAAAAAAAAAGCAATCTGAAAATGTTATCATAAATATGAAACACTATGAAAATATAGATGCCGGAAATTAGACCTCCAGTGAGAGGTTAGCCTTGTTAGAGAGCGGTTCAGCTGTCTTTAACAGAAACCTCATGCTGTATGGCACTGAAGGAAGCCTTAATTCTAAGAAACTTTAATGATACCATAGACTGAATAAAGCATGAACTGTCTAGGATAAAATTAAAGAAGGCAATGACTCTATACACATAACAAGGCTTAATAATATATCCAATAATAAAACAAGATGTTCAGGATTCTTCGCAAAGGCCCTTGTCCTGCGGACAATACTAGCCATCCAACTTATTGCTCGTTAAACTTGACAATTATACGAGAGCCGTATTTTGTTACAGTCATAGCCGATAAAATTATTAATTACACAGTTTTAGAAGAGAATTTTGTTTACACACCTACATATATTACGTTTTGTTACATTTAGACAGCCTAGGAAAATATAGAGCCCAGCATGTTACTTGGGTATTGTAAATATTTAAAGTGTTTTGTCCCCAATTGTAAAGCGCTACGGAATATGTTGGCGCTATATAAATAAATGATGATGATGATGATGATGGGCCTGATTCATTAAGGATCTTAACTTGAGAATCTTCTTATTTCAGTCTCCTGGACAAAACCATGTTACAATGCAAGGGGTGCAAATTAGTATTCTGTTTTGCACATAAGTTAAATACTGACTGTTTTTTCATGTAACCCACAAATACTTGATAGCTTATTTGCACACTGAAATTCAAAGTTGACATTTGTGTGCTACATGAAAAAACTGGCAGTATTTAACTTATGTGCAAAACAGAATACTAATTTGCACCCCTTGCATTGTAACATGGTTTTGTCCAGGTGACTGAAATAAGAAGTTTCTCAAGTTAAGATCTTTAATGAATCAGGCCTGATGTTTTGATTTTTGTTGGGACAAAGATGTATACAAAAATGCTGGCTCCCATGGTGTAGATACAGAAATACTATAGCCTCTCACCCGACAGGGCAAGAACATTAGCAACAACTGTTTTTAGTAAGAAAACACTCAAAATTACATCCCATTCATATTTTAAAAGTTAAAAGAGCCTATCGACTTAGCAAGCATTACATGGTATGTCTCTTAAATAACTGTTATTATCTCAGATCTAGGGAATATTTCCAATACTGTTATCATGATTTTTTTTTTGCATAAGATCTGGTCTTCAAGTGCAAAGAGTTAAAATCAAATGTACCAAATGTAAATATAATGACATATAAAAAGTAAAAAAAAAATGATCAATCAAATAACCAAGCAGGTAAATGGCTATTGTAAACAAATGAAAGGATTATGAAAACTATTCTAATAGTTGAGTTTCACCTGTGAGTAACATCATAGACTGACTATATCCATGGTTCTGCATTAGTTCATAAGGGTATTGTGCTTTTTCTGCTTTGTTCTGTAGAAATATAATAGCACAATGTATGCAAATGAGTGACCCAATTGGACAGATCTGGTGGCTTGGCAGACTAGGAGCAGTTGAGGTCAAAAGACGTCATAAAAGAAGAAGCTGGCAGATTGATTATGGTGGACCTGTCACATAGTTTGGGAAAAGAATACCAATCCTGCTTTAGTAAAAGCCTGATAGCAATGAACATATTTATTACCACATATACTGTTATTGGGGGGAAAAAAACAGTTCTAAAACTGTGCTCCTCCATCTCTGTGTTACAAGTGCCTTATGCATTATTTACATTAGCTTTTGCTATGGGTAGAAGTTCCTGTGTCTCTCATGTGAGTCATGTGACCATTCAGAACCAATGCAGTGACAGCTGGCATCTGATGATGTCACACACTGGTTCCCTGGAGCACAAGCGACATGCTCCTGCCAGTACATCGGCTGCTCATTTCTTCAGTAATATGGATATTTAAACCTGTCCAGAAGATGGATAGCTTTATGCCATCAAGTTTTCCTCCAAAACTCTAATGGTGCCTGTGAAAGACTCTCTGTAAGGCATTTGTAAAGGGGTTTCCACTTTTGGATTATTCTCCCCTTAATATAATCCCCTTTGTAGAAAACATGGAAGGGGACCAAAAGCCCTGGTCGTACCTGCAGCTAGACACCCAAATTGCACTATAAGTTCATGGAACCAGACAACTCAATCCATACAGTCCCTTCAGCGGAACTCTATTAAAGAGATGGAATGGTTAATAAATTAGGCAAAAATTACCATAAGGCAGGGCAATATGGCTCGTTATAGAGGGGAGAGGCTCTTATTGTCCACAGGGGAGGGCGGGGGGAGTTATATAAATGGAAGGGTTGCCCATAAGTGGAAAAAACATTGACTACATTTTATTTTGCTTTTTGTTGTCACAATATTGTTTACTTCCTTTTAATGTTTGGCTTTCAGATTTCTGAAGCTTCAAGCTCACCATGCTCCAAATTAAGCATATGCCTTGTATTGGGTCTTTTCACGTACAAATATATACTGCTACAGGAAGTTTGACCTAGTTTTTACTTGTTCAGAAATAACATGTGATTGACCCTTAGGCTGGTCGAAACGTCTAGAGACATTTCTTTTTGCTACATCTATTTGGCCAAGAAAATAAAGAAACCTAATTGTTTAAGTAAATATCCTTTCTACGTCAGTATATCAATAAGTACTGTGCAATGTTTCAAATATTTTATAAGTGGTTTCGCTAGTATGTCTAATGACAACACGTAAACATATGTTATACATGATTATATAGTATATACAATATTATGTATTACATCTTTAAAAAATAAACATGTGTAATATTGTATAAAATTGAATGACTCCATTAATTAATTAATCCATGAAAATAGTTTTACCAAAACATTAAACTGATCTTTTTTTTTTTTTAACAATTAGTATTTTAGGGCACAAGCTGTTTAATCCATTTAGTGGTATTTTATAGTTTTTTGTTTTTATTTATTTATTTATACAAACAACTGGAGGAGAGGGGTTCCAACAACACACAGGCACAGAAGTTAGGACCCCCTCAATGTCAATTCTAATACTTTATATAGGGTAGCTCACTGTGAAATTTCTTAACAATCATGTTTCCTTCCCAAAGACTACTTGTCCTGTGGGACAATTGACACAAAGATGACCTTGCTCTTGCACAAACACACAGATTGGGGATTGGCAGTGATATTAGAGTTCCCAGTAGTCCTCTCCTCCTGTGCAACCTTAATTCACATTGTCACTGAGCTGTTCCTGCAATGATTGCAGGATGAAGCACAAGTGATTGGTGTCACAAAGCACTTCCTCTTTCAATCAATGTTTCAGGAGCGATGACCAACAGATGAACTGTAGGGGTAGCAGGAGCAGACTGGGGGGCCAGGAGGTGAGGACCCTGTATGTGCCTCTCCTAGATGAGTGTCAGCTGAGATTTTGGAATGGTCCAAAACCCATATTGAACTATTAACATCATGCTGTCCTTTGGCTTTGCTATTGACGGACTTCCAGTTGGACAATCCACATTTTGCCTCTGGGATTACCAAGTAGACATACCCTGCCACAAATTTCTGGTTTTAGACATGTTATCCCTACTTTACATTTATACCTATATACATGACACTTTGAATAATATAGAGAATAAGGCTATTATTTAATTTGTACTCATCATTGAGATGATAAAACAAACAGCTGACATATTCCACAGTTTGGAATGTTGGCAAATGAGATAATTTACAATGGTTTTCAAGAACCTATTTCTCACCCCTTGTCTTTAAAAGGCTGCATAATTGTAACAAGCCTCCGTGTACATAAAACTAATTGAACACAAATTCTTCCAGCATTTAAAAAAAATATGATGATCCCTTCAAGGTCATGCTAATAGGAAGATTGTATTCTATACTCCGCTTGGAGCTAAAATAGATGATCAAACAACTTATCTTAATAAATGTTTCTTCTAAAACACATGGCCTTCTTCTAATGACCTTGTGTAATCATCACCTTTTGTTCTTACCTAGCTTAATTACTTCATTTGTTTTCCTGTTTTGATTAGGTCCTATCCTGTATATACCCATTACTGATAATGCCACTGTAAAATGTACACTTGTAATGTTTAGCTAATTATAGGACAGTTCAGTGTAGCTTTATCCCAGAGATAAAAAAAAAGCTTAAGTCAGTGGTTCCCAAACTGTGTGCCGTGGCTCCCTGGCGATCTTACAGGGGTGCCACGGGCAAGGCTGGTGGTAAGCAAGGCGGGGGACTACTTAGTAATTTTTTTGGCTATGGGGTGCCCTGAAAAAATTATGGAGACCCTAAGGGTGCCTCGAACTAAGAAAGTTTGCGATCCACTGGCTTAAGTGCTTGTTTGCCGAACTTCTATGGCATTAGGCTAGGAGGGTATTTGTCTTTGCTGGGAGATTTTTATTTAGACAAGTGAGATCCAGTATTGAGTGTCATTACCATGGGTGTCATTAGCCCAATAATCCATTGTATAGGAGATTTCACAACCAGACATCTCTAGAGGCAATTACAATAACCAAGATTAGACGGACACAGCTGCAAAACATCATGGCTAACTATCACCATATTCCTTCCCCTAATGTTACGCGATTGCAAACACTAGGTGGTGCTATGGCACCATCTCAATGGACTTGCCCCATGGGTCAGAAGTTGCCATCTCCACCAATGCTGGTCTGAATCATGTATTTTATTTGTATCTATGCAATAAACTAATCCACTCCATTTATATCATATGGCGCCACTCAATCTGAAAGCGCTCCACAGCACAATATGTATCCGGTAAGGAGCAAGGCAGGTGTACAGAGGTATGTGTGACACAACAATATTGCAGCAGTCTTGCATCGCGACTCAATGTGCCGCTATTCAAATTTAGAAAGTTAGATCGGTCTAGACCAGGGGTAGGCAACCTGCGGCTCTCCAGGTGTCGTGAAACTACAAGTCCCAACGTGCTTTGCCAGTAGATATCCAGCAGATAGGTGGCAAGGCATGCTGGGATTTGTAGTTTAACAACACCTGGAGAGCCGTAGGTTGCCTACCCCTGGTCTAGACCATCCTACTTCAGTGTTGGCAATGCATGGACATACTGGAGATGGCTGAAGTGAAATACTCGGAAATGTCTTTAACATTCTAATGCTAGCATTAGCTGCAGGTTGTTTTAACTGCTGTGTGTAACCAGTTTTAAAGAATGTGTGTAACCTTTATTAAATATGATTGATATCGGTGCTCTCGTCCTAGTTACCAGCACCTCAATACACCAATAGTTCTAAAAGTCCTTCAGTAGGATGAACAGTCCGTCCTTAAGACATTAAAGCCCCCGCTTCCTTCTTAACTATCCCTCCTTTGGGTCCAATGTATAGCTATATATGAAAAATCTCACAGTGACCTCTATGAGTAGCATTTATAATAGCACTGCAACCACCGTTTAATATTAACCTGTGTCATATTGATCTGTAATGCTTGTAGCTGTATATAGTGATCGATCATTTAAACAAAAATCTGCCAATCATTTTATATCAACTTTTCACTGTCCTTGTTTGGTCAAGTGACATTCTGAGATATGATCTATACAACTTATTGTGTTTTGTTTCTGGACAAAATAAGTGACACTAAATCTGAGCTACTCTATGACAATTCGGTCCCTAGTCAATCTGCTTATTTGTCTCAAAGGACTCGTCTTCAAAGCTCACTGTATAACTATTACTGTAAATCGAAGTAAGATCAAATGGTAGAACAGGATGTGATTAGCAACTTGGAACCTGGCCTAAGAAATTATCAGCAGGAACTCTGGGTAATTAGATTTTAGGGGTCATATAAAGGTTCCTGTGCTAAAGACATCGAACATCCATGGGTCACTCACTCAGAAAAGTATGATGACTTTAGATTGAATCAAAGAAGACGCACAGCAATGCAAATCACCATGTTTTATAGAAGTCATCTGAATACTGATGGAATAACAATGTAGGACTTTAGTTTTTGGAAAGTGGGGACCTATTGAAGAAATGGATGATATCACAAAAATCCAGTGTATATTGTAGCCTATTACAATTGTGTGTACATTATAGATATGTAGTAGCGGACAACAATCCCCATTTGCAGTGGTCAAAAGGGGCGGGGCATCATTGGAAACAGATGTGCAAGAGAGGATTCACTTGTGTTTTAGGTGCATAGGGGGGTGCATAGGCAAACCAAGGGGGGGGGGTTCTTAGTGCCTGAAAACCCCCTCCAAGCCTGAGACACTGTATAATTGAGGTGGCTGGACCTTGCCCCTGCTTTACACGGCTCTGCTTGAAAAGAGAGAGGTCCATGCACCTAATGGTAGTGCACACAGCATTGCCCATGTATATTATGGGGAGAGTTGGAGAGCAGCCAAGCACTGTCTAATATTATAGCCACGCCCCCATGCATGCTGGTCACGACCATTGGCGGCGTGGTGTGGAAACCCCCCTCTGCAAATCGTGCGTTTGCACCTGAGGTGGGCTATTTGCTTGAAACACTGGGATGTATGCCTACAGACAATTGGATTATGCATTTGCAAAACGTGTTTGCCATTGGCAAAATAAGCCTACACAGTGAGATTTAAAAAATACCTAAGTCCATTACATCCAACTTTCTCTAATTGCTATATATCCTGAGGTAAAGTGACAGAAAGCTCTACTGAGGCAGCAGATAATTAACTTTACAAGGGATAATCCTTCGTTGCCTTCTTCCTGCCATTGTGCCTCGTGCCTCAGTGACTAGTTCAGCCCACAAAATGTCTTCCTCCATTGTGTGCCATGCGCCTCAATCTGTGTCTCTCACCGAAGTGATGGCTCTAGCTCCTGGTACTCGATAAACAAGATCGATAACCAATGCTACTTAGGATAGAAAACTAAGGTAAAATAATTCATAACTCAACTCTGTATCTGTGCTGGAGGCATTGACAAACAGTATATTTTATTGACATCTGGCTATACCAGTACTCTGATGTGTCAAGCATAACTATTATTTACATTTTTCTACCTTTTACATGGTTGTTAAACATCTCTTATTTCCAGGAACAGTCCCAGTTTTTAAACATGTGTCCCTGATTTTTTTTTATGTTCCTCTAGGGAATGTTCTAATTTTTCAATATTAACCAATTGTACAGAACAATTTCCAATGTTCTGTATACTGGATGTAATTGTCAAATGTACGAGTTCAGTGTCCCTGGGAATTATGATTTTATTGCAAGTTAATCTTATCTTAACTTGCATGTAGTTTACTTGAAGACCTGTCATATAAACTTTAATAGAGGTCAACTAGTATTAAAATCAGGTATTGTTAGTTGCATTGGATATAATACAGCAGCTGCATTGGATATATATAATAAGGAAATTCTGCACAGATACAGTATTATAACTGAATATATGTGGATTTGATAGCACTGATTTTCGCTGAGGAGTCTCTATTTTTGCCTGTAGGGCGTGAAGATTTCAACATTTTAGCTGGATATGTTATATTTACTCTGTTTAGCATTTTACCCAAAGAAAGACAGACATGTCAAGAGAAATTAAGTACTTTTGGAAACTTTATGTGACCTACAAAATTATGATTTTTGTCAATTTCACAAGCTGTGATAGTGACAGTCCTTAAATGCACACTTCCCAAAGCAGTAACAATGTGAAAGTGGCAAGACTTCAACTTCTGTACTTGTTACCGCGAAAGGTCTTGTATTCCAAGTAAGTCCACGTTCTGTGGGGCAAAGGTAAAAACTAGCAAAGTTTGCACACGGAATGCATAGAAATGAATATTTAAAATGAACAAGTGAGCACAAATTAATGTCACTTAATTTTCTTGTTCTGTGCTGCATACAAACTAACTTGGGGCTTATAACAACATCTGCGTTTTAAGTGCATTTTACAGGTCTCTAATTCATGTAAACAAACGGGTCTGACGCTGTAACCATTGTTTCAAATATTACCATACTCATTGGCATTTTGGTCAATTTGCGGTAATATTTTTGGCACTCCACTTATTGTATCTTTTGCTTCAGAAAGCCTACAACATATTATTATCATATATTTATATAGCGCCACTAATTCCGCAGCGCTGTACAGAGAACTCACATCAGTCCCTGCCCCATTGGGGCTTACAGTCTAAATTCGTTAACATACAACCACAGACAGAGAACATACTTCCAAACATGCAAGTCTCCGTCAGCGGGACAGAGGGCGTGGCCATGTTTCTATGGGGGAGTGGTCAATTCACGCTGTAAAGCGCAAGGCTGCCCACTAGCTATCTCCCTGCCCCCAATATTCCCACCCTTGGGGACAAACATATCCCTAGGCAGGATAGCGGGACAGACCCCTAACGTTGGAACTGTCCGCCTGAAAGTCGGGACAGTTAAGAGGTATGACTACAAGGACCTCTAAAATGCTTTTACTAGCATTATAAACAATAGTAAAACATCAGTGTGTGTGTAGTCTTTTTTGTTTTTAATCATGTGGGGTTTTTTTTATTGGAAGATTTTTATAACACAAACAAAATCTAAAACAAACAAATAAAAAAAACCTGACATATGTTATGCTAACAAGCATTTTGCTAACCTAATCAATGAATTGACATATTAATTATCCAGGTTAAATATATAGTAACAAGTTAGGAAAATGAAAGGGCTGACGTAATAGCAGTTGTTCCAATACAGAGATTTGGAACATATATGGCTGTGTCATTGGATAATGTGTGAGTGTGTAGTCTTAGTTTCAGAATTACACTGATGCAGAGATTACAACAGAGCCAAAGTCACAAGATGACCCAGCAAAGAGTCACATGGTCTCTGGCGGATAGTGGCAGAAAGGGGGGGTCCAGTGTTGGGGTACGGTTATTTGGTTCCTTGCTCACTGAAAGCGGGCTTCAAACCGAACACTTTTACATTTTACAGGCGACTACCACGGCCTCTAAGAATCTCATGCAGAAAAAACAGGCACAGCCAACCGTGAGTGCATGTACCGGCAGTCAGTCAACTAAAATATTCACATTATTGCCCATCAGTAAAAAAAAAAAAAATATCAGAAAAAATATGACAACCTGTGACAGAACATTTCACCTAGCAGTCATCACACCAATGGGGTTTAAATAGGATTATGCACCCAACCCCCCCCCCCCCCAGATTTCTACTCCCTCTCCCCTTTTCCTCTCAATGCTACTAATTACAATTTTTTATACTTTTTTTTAAATTATATAACAACGTGCTGTTTGTCAATACATTTTGATAAGATCGTCAGTGGAGATTATTATCAAGGATTGGTAGCACTGATCGTGAAAAATATGAAGCTAGTCTGTCCATCTGGGAAGCATTAGCTAAGCTGTAAGCTGTTCACACTGAATATCATTCTATAGAAAAGAGGGGAAACATTTTGGAGTCTTATGTCATTTTTCTAAGGTCTACTGTGATTTTTTTAAAAAAAACAGTGTAATGTAAAATAATGTATAGTGAGAATGCATACAGGTTAAATGGTGTCGTTGGTGTATATGGATTTTTAGTTATGTTGTAGATTACATATTGTATAGGGTTTTTGTTGCTATAGTCCACGTTTTAGTCATACTTGCCAACTCTCCCGCAATATCCGGGAGACTCCCGCATTTCGCGAGAGTCTCCCGGACTCCCGGGAGAGTGTGGCAATCTCCCTGATCTGCCCACTTCCTAGTGAAGTGGGCAGAATTTTGTTCAAACGCCGCGATTCACCGGGAATCGCGGAGTTTGGCCCCGCCCCCTGCTGTAAAATGGCACAATTTGTGTCATTACATCACGGGGCGGGGCTAAATGATGTGATTTCTGTAGCCCCGCCCCCTACACGCCCACCTCCCTCCCGCAGCTCCCGGAAGCCATCTGAAAAAAGTTGGCAAGTATGGTTTTAGTTATTAATTTTTTTTCACTTTGTCTACTCCGTCTCCGGCTGATATCTAATTTTCATGTACATGTATACATCATGTCCTTAGCCACAGTGCATTGAATACAGTGCAGGAGATGATGTACAATAGTTTATTTTGACTTTTTAAGAGTCTTCTATACTGGAGTTTCTCAGCCCTCTCCATCAGGCCGCGTTTCGAGAATATATTTGTGATAACAGATGGGAACATATCTGGCTAAGTCAATTAGATTAATTCACCTGCGTATGATTAAGGAAATCCTTAAAACATGGCCTATTGGGGGTACTTTAGCAGAGAGTTGAGAAACTGTTATAGACAGATTGT
This sequence comes from Mixophyes fleayi, assembly GCF_038048845.1. Classification (NCBI taxonomy): domain Eukaryota; kingdom Metazoa; phylum Chordata; class Amphibia; order Anura; family Limnodynastidae; genus Mixophyes; species Mixophyes fleayi. The sequence continues at coordinate 84,915,287 of NC_134411.1, read as the reverse complement.
TGTGTGATGCTATAAAGACAGAGGGTGATTACAGTAAGAGATTATTACATAAATACTTATGTGTAGCTCAATTATGTTTTACAGCTGAGATTAAAAACTTGTTGTCATGGTGTTAAAGCTGCCAAAACATTGCATTTTAATACTATTTCATGGCCATAAAGCATGTACTTTGGATTTTGATACAAGGTTTTGGTATTCCAGCAATGGAGAAGACAGAGAAGGGACTGGTAAGTAATGGGGTCGAGGTTTGAGGTCTGCTTTGTATACTAGCCACCAGCAATTGGGGTCTGTATTGTTTACTAGCTGAGTCTGATTTGTGCCCTAGCCAGAGTATTAGATTTGCATACTAGCTAGAAAGCATGTGGGGTCTGCTTTACTTACTAGCCACCAACAAATCTTTATTGTGGTCTGCATTGTTTACCAACTAACAGGATTTCATAGTCTGCTTTGTGCCTAGCCACAAGCCTCGCTTTGTGTACTCGCTACAAGGCATGTCAGGCAGTTTGGTATACTAGTCACCAATAAATCTGTTTTGTATACTAGCCACCAGAATGTATAAGCCATACCCATAGTTAATATGCAACACCCAATTTTTTGCAGTGTGCTACACCTTCCCGTAGCAATTTTCTCCCTCCTGTTCGAGTCAGTATGTGTGTAGGTCTGTTATCTATCTTTGCATTTCAGTCATTAATCCAGTTTAGATGGCCTTATTCCAGCTTGACTAACGGTTTACTTTAGTAGCTGCCACCGATGTCTCGGGAACAGAACAATTCCTTTTATCGCCATACAAAAAATAAAGTATTTAAAAACCTCACTGTAAGCAAATAGCCAAATCTGCTAAGCTTCTGGGTATCCCTTAACTGTCCAGAATTATACCATAAAAATACTCCTTATGTTCCTTTAAGCTATCAGCAATCTGTTACCTCCGACTGGCAAATTGAAATGTTACAGGGAGACCATTTACGTCTAGCAAAAGCAGGACGTGCGAGGGTGGCTTAGCTGTTTTTAAAACATGCCCCAATCTACTTTTAAACACTGCCATTCTGCTGACTGCTGACAATAGCTCTACCGCAGTCTGGCTCGCTGTGACTGACAATCTTATTCAGCTGTGGAATGATATGTCTTATGACACAGCAGAGTGTCCCCATGGACTTGATTAGTTAGAAGGAACTTTTACTTGATATATGCTACTGTATGTTCTTTAGCTCCTCTGCATGCATTACAACTTCATGGCAGATGTGCTTGGAAATCTGTGGTGAATCAAATGTCACTGTTCTCTTGCAGTAGACAATAACAGAATTCAAAATGAAGCTGACAATAAAGTAGGAAAATGGGAGGCTGTTTTTTGCAGTTTAATGAAAAAATATGTCTGTCTCAGTTTCTCTTTCCCTGCGTAGCCTGAAAGTTTATACTGAACGCTACAAATAGTAAACATTATTGGAGCCGCAGGAATCCGATGCTTGGTACTGTGGCGGCAAATCGTCTTTAAGCTTTGCTTCTTCCGTGTAAAAGAAGAGAGCGTGGATGTAGTAAAGATGACCCTTGTACGATAGGAAACGCTTACTACCCTTGTAGCCCCCCAACCATTATATGTAAAAGGGAATTGTGCTACAGTTTGGTTTCAAAGCACCATAAAAGCACAATAAAATAAAATAAAACCCAACTGTAAAAACATTTTAAAAAAAAGCCACCCTTTCAGTCTCTACATTGGCTGCCTGTATTTCAACGAATCCAATATAAAATTCTTCTACTAACATATAAGGCCGTCAATAAAATTGCACCGACCTACATTTCCTCACTTGTCTCAAAATATCTCCGAAATTGACACCTCCGTTCTGCACAAGATCTACGTCTCTCCTCCACTCTCATCACATCCTCCTATTCTCTGAATTTTTTCCGGGCTGCACCCACTTTGTGGAATTCCCTCCCTCGCACAATAAGACTTTCCTCTAGTCTTCAAACCTTCAAGCGTTCACTGAAAACCTACCTCTTCAGACAAGGTTATGATATTCCTCAACCACCATCTTAATCTCCCTAGATTACACTATTACCATCCTCTACACAACTAACGCAAGACAACAACCCTCTGACCAACATTGCAACACACACAGCCCACTCAGTACTTTTACCTTTGCAGTCTGGCTGGTCCATTGTGCAATATGATGTAGCACATGCCCTTGTGTTTCAAACTCCCATTGTCCCATAGATTGTAAGCTTGCGAGCAGGGTTCTCTTACCTCTCTGTCTGTATGTATTACCCAGTATTGTCTTATTAATGTTTGTTCCCAATTGTAAAGCGCTACGGAATTTGCTGGCTCTTTATAAATAAATGTTGATGATGATACAAAATGTTTATGGCATAAAACAACATATGCTATGAACATTGCCTGGAACAGGACACAAAGCTGTTTTCTGGATATCATTTTAGCCGATGCAGGGAGCTGTGCCATTAACCCAGGGCAAGAAAAAATCATAACTCTGTAGGACGAAAAAAAATATATATACACATTCCTGAATACTATAGTTGGAAGACAGAACGATGACGCCCTATATTTAGTAAAAAAATTTACTGGAGGGTGCATGGAAGATGACAAAAGTCAACTGAAGGTGGGATTGCTCTTTCAGTATGATATTCTTAATAATATAATGAAAGGAAAGGTGGGACTGTGACAGAATAATAATGTTGAAACATTATTAGTACTGAGCATATTCATTTGTAAAGAGAATTATGGCGACCACCTAAACTGAGCAGGAAATCCATGTTTTTTTGATAGTCTTCCTTAAAAGGCCACTAATCCTAAGATTGTCTCATTCCCACGTGTGGCCGGAACAGTTCACCGCACAATTTGGGAGAGAGCCTGCTCCGGTCAGACACAGTAAAGTTCCAACATTTTTATTTCATGTTTTTTTTTTCTCTACCACAGTTCTGCTAATATTACTAATATTCTAGCTATATAATGCAAATTACATTTTTTTTCGGTTGTATGGTCATTTAAGAGTAAAGCTTCGCACAGTATTATTTTATAATATTCAAACGAGGCTGTGGAACTGCCACTTCTTGGCACAGAACCCGGAGCAGATGCAGTAGTGCCTATAAAGACGGGGGACATATGTATGAGACATCGCTAAGTTGAAAGACACCTTATGGCGCTGATTGGTTTAACATTGCTGTCGCTTTCCTGGACTAATCCAGATATTTGATAAGTGCAACTGTTCCACCTGTTAATAGTCATCTGGAAACTACATTTTGATGGTTCATGTAAGACTTTCTCCGGGTCTGTTTATCAAGCTTAGGGGCTTTTGTAAAAGTCCTTGTTGAATTGGTAATGAACAAAAACCAGACACTGTTCAGAATGTAACGTGTAATGATGTATTTTTTGTTGTTGTTAGTTTGAAACAAACTCCAAGTGCTACTCATAAAATGACCCATCTGGGCACTACAGAATAGACTAAGAAAGGGTTTGCTTCCAAAGCGTAAGGTAAAGTAAAACTATATGTTCAGAAACAAAAATCAAAATAAGTTCAAACTCATCTTACCACTCTTTTTTCGTTTACTTGTTAATACCTCTTTATCTGTTTTTCGTCTTCTACTTTTCCTTTGATGCCTACAGCTATTGTTACTATTATTATTATTATTATTATTATTATTGTTATTATTATCCTTTATTTGGTAGGCGCCACAAGAGTTCCGCAGCGCTGTACACTGTACAAACAGTAGACTATACAGGGTAAAACAATACTGAACAATAAACAAAAAAATACCAAAACTTCAGAAGCTCCAGGCAGGCTAAATTAGTAAATACGGAGCAGAAGAACAGGTATGGACACAGGAGGGAAGAGGGTCCTGCTCAAACGAGCTTACATCCCAAGGGAGGGTAAACGAAACTCAGGCACAATGGGAGCCAGTTGACGTATATGAGAGAGAAAATGGACCTGGAGGAGAGAGGGGAGAACGGGTTAGGTGGAAGGTTGGTACATTATATATGTTTTTCAAAACCAACAGTCACATAGGCAATTGTTGAACTCATTTTGAAAATAAATATATATTGTCCATCCATTGCGATATAAAGAGATTTACTAGTTACAATTCCACTGACAGAGTTATAAAGTTCTCAGCATATAGACTGCATACAACCTGGTCTTTCCTGATTTCTAGGAGAGAGAGAGCTCTTGAATTAATGTAGGCTAATTTATAAACTTTTACAATGGTGGGTGTGTTTACAAAAAGATGTCATCACAGAGGTCACATGAGCAGTTTACCATGAAGCAGCAGACACTTCACGGATCTTCTTTCTCGGCGAATTGCGACATTTTTTCCACGCCCCGCAACAATATGTCGGTTTTGTCCCGGGGACGGAGCCAAAATGACGCGATTTACCGCGAATAGTGGAGAGCTATAAGGAGTAATGGGAGCTGGACCGTGATTGGTGTTATAGCTCAGCTCAGAAAGCCAGTTGGACCGTCATTGCCCAATCCCGGGTTGGCTTCCTCTAAACAACACAGCTTTGTAATTATGCACCCATAGCAAATTCCCTTTGTACCGTCCCCTAGTTCTGCCCCCAAGAAAGAAAGGAGAGAAAAAAAGTAAAATAAAATTACTGTCTCTATGTCTAAAAAGAGCTCATGTAACTCTACAAACACATGAAGCAATGTGTAATATCATTGTTAACAAAAGATTTTTTTTCACAAGTACATTTTAACAGCAGCATCCATCAATTTGCCGGTTGCCACTAGTCTGTCAAAGGAAAACTTGGATACAATGCCCTTTACTTGTCTTCTGCTAAATAGGCTGACTATACATTGTTCTGAACAATTCTGGGGTCGCTAATGTATTTTATTTGTACAAATGAGCCTTGCCATGATTTTATATATAGAATTATATCTCTGTGCAAAGCTTTGTCATTTTAACAATTTTGTTAAAAGATCTGTCCTTGGGAAAAGCAAGTCCAGAGTTTATGGCAGCAATCAGCAGCCAACAAGCAAAAACTAAACTCTTTATCTGAATTCACCTTTTTTTGGTGCACTAAAACCTAAGCAATTATCTCATTCATATCCCTCTATTGCTAGTAACATTTTCTGCATCTTGTAAAGCGTAATTATAAAAATAGTTTTATAGAATATACACAATTAATTTCCTTCTTTTAATGTTTTGTACCTTCACCCAAGTGAAGTTTAAAAATAACAGGGAGAAAGGGATTTCCTACAAGTAATCAAATCTTTCCAATATGCAGCTTTTATTTAATTTTTTTCCCCCCTTTAATCTCAATGGGATAAAAGTCTTCAAACAGAACAACGAGCTAAAATAAAGCAATGTAAGACACAATTAAAACTCAAATAAGGGCTGTAAACAGAATTGTTGGTTCAGAGTAAATGTACTTTATCCCCAGAAGAACGGAACGCTCCAAAACTAATGCAGCGAGACTGCAGAGAAATACCTGATGATTTATTTCATTATAGAAATATTGTTATGTGTGATCAACGTTTGCCTTATTGTTATACATTGTAGTTTTATTTATCTACCTGTTTTGGGGACGGCTCATATGGGAAACGGTTAAACTCCCCGTTGCCAAAATGTAATTTGTTGCTTATTTTATTTTGCAAGGTATAAGGGCAAATAAAACACAATGAACGACTATAATAATTCTTGGACTATCTTGAAAGTGTTTAGCATTCCCTTAGCTGTACTGCTGAGCAGAGAAGTCAATTTGTTTAATCCCTTTTAAGAGTCCTGGGGACATATTTTAGAGACTCACAATAGAGGTATGGAAAATAGCCAACTCAAAAGCTAATATTAGTTGAAATGTTTTGACTTGTTATATGAATCTTTGGGAGGCCTGGGTTTAGTTATTCGTTATCACAAAGTTACATTTACGCCACAATTGGGTGTCTGCATGAGTCCTTGTTTGCAGGTACGGTTCTGTTCGGTCACTAACTTTTGTAACCTTTAAAAAATAAAGTTGATTTTCTTTTGTCGAAGTTTCAACGTTCAATTAATTTGTAAGCATAATAAGTAAATATCGAATTAAAGAACAAAATCCGGATTTAGCGTTAGGCACTGTAGGCTTGTGCCAGAAGTGGAGAGGCAGCTCTTTAATTTAATCAATTAAAGGGACACCTCTCTGTAATAACATATCAACAGGCATTTTAAACAAGTGTTACAAGCTATAACAAAACAATCTGACAGGAGAAGGCACAGAGGGTCGCATGCTGCTCTTGGTCTGACTGTTGCCCATCACTGGGCATAGGCAAACCAAGGGGGAGGGGGTTCCTAGTGCCTGGAAACCCCCCTCCAAGCCTGGCGCACTGTATAATTGAGGTGGCTGGACTTTGCCCCCGCTTCACACAGCTCTGCTTGAAACGGGAGACCTGCGGGCACCTAACAGTAGTGCACGCAGCATTGCCCATGTATATTATGGGGATAGGAAGAGTTAGAGAGCAGCCAAGCACTGTCTAAAATTATAGCGATGCTGTACTGTAAAGCAGCCGTGGCGCTGTCAAAGAAGCGTCCGCGGCAGTGCTGTATTGTAGTACAATACGCAACCGGCTGCTGTTCAGTACAGTGCTGTTGTGTAGGGGCAATATTTAGCGCCCGATCGTTCGCGGAGGAGAGGTGTTTCTGGAGATCCAGAAACCCCCCCTGTGTGCGCCCCTGCACTACAAATTTGTTCAATTGTAGCATTTCTATGTGATGGGGTCAAAATGACGCAATTCATCACAATTCACGTCTTGGAGTCCCCCGTCCAGCCCACTTCACCAGGAAGTGGGCTGTATACGGGAGAATGGCCTGCTTACATGGGAGTCCGGGAGACCAACCCGGAATTCAGGATTCTCCCGGACATTCCAGCAGAGTGTGCAAGTATGCTCTATAGCTGTGGTGGAACTACTATTCCCAACAATCCATGCCAGCCGCAGGCCGGGATGGCATGCTGGGAATTTTACTTCCACCACCGCCAGAGAAGCTAGTCTAAGAACATTCCAGAAAGAAGCTAGCAATTACTACAAAAGTGTAAAAAAAAAAAAGAAAAGAAAGAAAGCACATTACATGAGATTGCAACTTTAAATCCATTTCATTACTTTAACCAGAGAGCAGACACATCACATTCAATTTGAGTCATGAACATTTCACATTAAAGATCTCAATCTTTTTTTTTTGTCCATTATAGAAATAGCTATATTTGGAAGCTGCACTCAGCTGCATTCAGCCGCAAGATAACTGGGAAACCATGTAGTGAACACTACATCAGTCACTGGTCTACAGCATACGTGGTTTTATGTAGGGTTTGGATCAATTGAATAGAAGTTAATTATTTGCTTTTAAAGTAATTAACGTTTGATACTTTGGCTGCATTACCGACCTCATTCTTCGCAAAAAGTATTAAAATTGAACTCCACCCATTAAAATTTAGTTGGGTTTAATTGCCGCAAAATCATTTTTGTTAACACTGCCCACGGCTGCAGTGTTATTTAACCTCTTGAAATCCACCAGAAGAAAATGATTAGAGAGCATATTTTCCATTATATTGTTAAAAGAATGCCTTTCACCTACAATATGGCTACCTCCATTGTGCCAACTATATGCAATGGGGTCAGCCATTGTAGGCTCCTCTAGAATTATAGAAGACTGGAAACTAGTGAAAAAACGGAGGTGTAAGGCAAAATCTTAGCTGAAGAAAACATTAGGGGAGGAAGATTCAATTCAGCGCAATGTGCTTCCGGAACAGTCCACGGAGACCATTAGAGGCAATGTTAAAGCTGTATCTCCTCTCGATTTTCCTTATGTCCCATAGAGATTTGCAGGTGGTGTTTGGTGGCACCTCACACTGAATTAACCCTGCCCCTATAAGAAAGAGAATAGGAACAGCCCTTTTGCTACTTTGTTAAACTGCCCCTGTCGACAGCCATTTTGTGACATGAACCTATATTCTTCAGTTCACTAGAAACTACTGACATCACTCAGACTCATGTCACATAATTTTAGTTATATCAATTAAGAAATGGATTAAACTTTTTAACACTGATGTCCTTTCAGTGCCGAATTCATAGAGGCTCCATTGCGTCAATAATTCCTAGTAAATTTATATTCTCCATTTTCAAGAATGTGTTAATCAAACAAAGAGTCTTAACCGTGTTCAGGCCGGCCGTAGCAAATACCTTCTTTATAGCAGAAAATGAATTAGGGGAGATTCTGAAAATCAACATCATAATTTTAGAACAGTTTGTCTCAATTAGACAGTTAGACTGAGAAAAAAATGTTTGGTCCTTTCACACATATTTGTTTCTAGTATGGTTTAGTTATATGTTTGTAAGAGTCTGTGAAACTTGTGCAAACATATGCCAAAATTTGGTTAGTGTCCGGTGAGGACATTCTTACCTCTCTGGTCCCCCACTCTTTCCTCAAAAGAGGAAAGCAGGGCTCCTCTAAGCATGGCATCAGTGGGGAGTGAGCGTGTCAGGGGGACATCGGGGGACCTCAACTCTGACCCCTGTAGACACTGCGCCACTGCACCAATGATAGTTGCTCAAACATGTAAAATACATAGAATTTACTACAGGAAAAGAGTGATATTTATGCAGTTATGTCATACCTCAGTTATACCATACCTCTCAAGATCGTTAAGAAGTCTCCATGGGGACAGAAATGTGTGTATGACAGGCAGGTGCACTACTAGAGGGAAAGTGGCCATCCCATATAGAGGGTGAGAACCATGACCCATAACCCTTTACCCATGACCCATGACCCATGACCCATAACTCATCCTCCTATCCCCTTTCGCTTCTGTATCATTGCAGATTGCTGTATAAGCTCATTGTTGTCTCTCGCCAGTCTAAGCTCTAGGGTTTTGCAAGGACACTCAGGCAGTGATTCAGAGTGACGATCCTTCATTTCGATTGGCTACCAGACTGACTTCACTGAAGAATGCTGGGTCTCACAGTGAGGCAAGGGATAATGCAAGACAGATACAGGGGAACGCCGGGACACTCAGGCTGCAACAGTCTTGAGTGTCCTTGTCTCTGTTCTGCTTCCTGTGTGGGGCAAAAACTGGTCGTGCAGGCCGCGTGTCACGCTCCACTTCTATAGAAGCGTGTGTTGTAAACCTTGTGCTTCATTCACATATGTCTGTTGACCGTAATGTGCTGCAGCCTTTCTGGTCAGCACAGGGCAGAACTCCCTCGAGGCCTGAGGCCTACAAAAATTACACCCCACCCCCCACTCCCAGTGAAAACCAGTTCCGTTCTGTATAACAGTGGTGCTCTTCCCGACCCATCTGGAAAGTTTAGGTTGGTGTAATGTGTAAAAGTTAGAATTAATTTGCAAAACTTTAAGGGCTAGATTTACTAAACTGTGGGTTTGGAAAAGTGGAGATGTTGTCTATAGCAACCAATCAGATTCTAGCTTTCATTTATTTAGTGCATTCTACAAAATGACAGCTAAAATCTGATTGGTTGCTATAGGCAACATATCCACTTTTTCAAACCCGCACTTTAGTAAATATACCCTGGCAGCCATTACCTTAAGTTTATTGCAAATAGAAATGCACATTAGGCCGTAATTTTGCGCTACTGTTTACATTTGCATCCGAAATATTGCAGCCTCCTCTAGAGGGACCCCTGTCCTATAGCAGCAACTGCACACTTTTAATTGCTACCGAATTGTATATTTTGGTCAGTGTAAACCTTTATTGTATTGTTGAGCCATTTTTACATGTGAAGAGAATTTTTTTTCTCTTCAGCAGCCTCAGTGTGATTTTTTTTTTTTGTATGCCTTGAATGTCCGTGGAGACCATATAGAGGCTTATACCAGTTACAGCACATTGAGGAAAAAGAGAAAAAAAAAGATTTAATATGAATAGAGCTTAAAGTGGTCCTGCGGTCATAAATAAAATAATGTCCATTGGAGATTTCCGAGTCAAAGTATTACTGAACATTATGCACTACATCTGGGAAAGGTAGTTTTACAATTATTTAGACTCAAGACCTTTGTTCCCAAGTGAACACAGGCGTTGTAGGTATTCTTTCAGCCCGGGTGCAATTTTGATGACCTTGCAATTTGTCTTGTCTTTTAGCCCAAGAAAACTCTTGAGTCCCTTTCCCTCCCCCTGAACGATGAGAAATGACTGACCTATCACTTGAGCATCAAGATTTTCTTACCTATTACTGCAGTTATACAGGAGTAATTCTTGATGGTTTTTTTAAAAACCATTCTACATGGTACACACAGCGATTCCTTAAATCACCACATGAATATCATCATCATCATCACTATTTATTTATATAGCGCCACTAATTACGCAGCGCTGTACAGAGGACTCACTCACATCAGTTCCTGCCCCATTGGGGCTTACAGTCTAAATTCCCTAACACACAAACAGACAGACAGACTAGGGTCAACTTGTTAGCGGCCAATTAACCTACCAATATGTTTTTGGAGTATGGGAGGAAACCGGAGCACCCGGAGGAAACCCACGCAAACACAGGGAGAGCATACAAACTCCTCACAGATAAGGCCATGGTCGAGAATTGAACTCATGACCCCAGTGCTGTGGGGCAGAAGTGCTAACAACTACGCCACCCTGAATACCAACAATCTCACTGTCGCTATTTAACACAACGTCATTTTCCCCGGACGGCATGTTGAGTCTCCGCAATTGCTTCAAGTATGTATTACAACCAGTCGCTATGAACACAATATAAAAACATGACAATCGGTGTTATACTATCTGGTAAATTGGTGTTGGGTTTTGGGTGCAACTACCTCTGTTCTTGAAGTGGCCAAGCCTGGCAGACAAGGTCTAATGTAAACATTATCCATACTTAGCGGAAATCACAGTTGCATTGCTATTCCAGCCTGGAATAAGACTGTAAAAGTAATAAAAGGTAGGAATCAATGAAATTCAATTATAAAGACCTTTCTGTTTATTTTCATATAACCATTGTCTTTACCACTAACTGTGAATGCCATCCTTTTGTTGGAGATGAATATTAATTGATTACTGCTGGGAAAATAAGCAGTTTTGATTTAATCAAGCGCTGAAAAGTCCTCCTATAGATGTAAACAGTGTCACTGTTGATATAACAGCTATTAGACAAATCTTTGAAAGGCAACAAAAACATTATGCAAATGCATTTCTGGGCTGTCGTGACATTTTTTTTAGTTTTTTTGTGAGTAAGAATGACATGCATAAATTAAGTTTATGACCCCAGTCATAATTAATCTCGTTAGTGATTACTCTAAAAGTCCCCTTTAGCGTCAAAAAACATTCACACATTTCCTATAGGTAGAATTTGGTGCTTTCTCTGACTACAACATGAATTGGTAATCATCTGTACCCAGTAGAAAAATATACAGGTGAAATGGTAGGGTCTAATCTCATAGTGAGTATAATGATACTTTAGATAAGTTGTAGGCAAAATATTTAGCTGTTGGACAGTGATTTATATTATAGGTTTATTATATTATATTTTTTTTACATAGTTTGTTTTGTCTGGCATCAGGCTTTTTTAATAAAATACAATTTATGCTAACATGTTAGTATACTTTAGAAAACTAACCTTCTTTAGAAATACTGTACATGTCAACACAGATGTATTCTGCTTTGGGGGCTTATAGAATACAGAATTGTAGCTACAGGCACTTAGAACATAGATATAACAAATACTGACCATTTTAAATATATGGGCAATGACTTTAATCCTGTGAAATATTTTTTTTTTTTAGGTAATTGTCCCATTACATATATTAAGAAACAAGTTAACCCGTGCATGATACTCATGCATTCTAGTCAAATCAAGCTACTTAAGGTGTTGAAAAGGTTCTAGTCATGCATTTGGGCCTAGCCCAGGCCTCCTCAGTGGAAGAGCGTTACTTCCCGACGCAAGCGCCCTTCTTTAACGTGGTTTTGTCCACATGTCACCACCTCATAATTTTTCTCCATCACTTCATCCTTCATCTTCATCACTACATCCTTCATTAAGCTACTTAAGGTGTTAAAAACTCCCCACTGTCACCCCCGGCAACCACCAACCACTCCCAACTGTCACTTCTCCTTCAAGAAATATATAGGTCAGTGTATAACTCTGCCCAGCAGGTGGCGCTGCAGCTTGTTTTTTTTTTCACACACACCACTAGGCATTTATATAGTAGATATGATATTATCAGATATGTCTACAAATAAAAATGTGACAAGGCTACAAGAGGTCCACCAGAGCTCGGTGGACTGACAATAGCCATTTAAAGTCTCGCCTAAAATGACTATCGGTACGGTAGTCTTTTATTCTACCATTGGGGCCAGTGGATAGACTCCAGGGAATATATTTACTAAACTGCGGGTTTGAAAAGTGGAGATGTTGCCTATAGCAACCAATCAGATTCTAGCTGTCATTTATTTATTACATTCTACAAAATGACAGCTAGAATCTGATTGGTTGCTATAGGCAACATCTCTACTTTTTCAAACCTTCAGTTTAGTAAATATACCCCCAGATCACCAGTAGCATAATGATAGGCCTGACAAATTATTTGTTCAGTATCATGGCTCCCTGATGTCAGATTATTCCTCCTCCACTCAGGGGTCTTTGGAAAAGCAGCAGGACAGATAGGTCATGTCCTCTTTATCTTAGGCACAGAAAGAACTGATTTTACGGGTGTTTCCTCTATATACTAGGCCCACTCTCCAATCATTCATAGTCACAAAGGTGAATGCAGTAAGCCTGGCTCGAAAATATCAATATAGTTTGACACACATGTGTAAACCTCAGCAATATTCAGTTTCATAGTAGGAGTCAGCTGAGTGAATACATTAAATAGCCAAATGTACCAAACAAAGTCAGCTCTAGCTAGATGGGTGATATATGAAAGGTATTAGTAGTTATTTTATGAAAAGAAACTTGATTTTTAGATATATTGGTCCTTTAACTACTGTGCTGTTTGATATATCGCATACTTCTGCCGATTTAAGTGGAATGGTGGTTCCTATTCTGTGGGTTGGTCTCGCTGTTCCAACAGCTAAGACATTTTCTCCACTGCTGAGAATGTTGGAAGGTACGTTGGAAGAAGCGGTGAGCAAGTGCCACAGTCGAGCGACAGTGCTAGGGGCGTGTTTGGGAGAGGGAAGGAGGTTGGGGAAGATGTAGCGCTTCAATAGATCTTGACACGCCCTAGTGACATGACCATGCCCAGAACGCCAGGAATTTGGAATGTTGAGAGTTATTACATTGTGTTTTATTACAAGGCATCCTCAGATATCTTTCTAAAATCCAGTGTATTGTAAAGATAAACTTATCTTGATTGGTTATCTCTTGTCCTGTTTGCTACAAATCAGTATCAAGGAGATCTAAAAGACTGCCTTTGGCTGATGATCTGGTCTCAGGTTTTGCACACGTGGACAGTATCTGTTAAAAGTGTAGACAAAACCTTCTACCTTGTCTGCTCTCTGTTAACAGAGCATTCAAATGGAATTCTCGAATCCTTCTCCCGGATTAGGGGTAGATTCAATGAGCCGCGTTGTTTTTTATAACAACGCAGCCCACACGTAGAGCTGTGAGCAAAATTCGTGGGTCGTGTTGTTCTAAAGAACAGCTCTGCTAATTGAATCTAACCCGTAGTGTTCTATATACTCAATGAGTTTTCACATCGAGCTCCATTGCATTATACAGCACGGTAATATTGGCAAATGCTGCAGGCAACATTGACGCTAAGCAAGTACTAAGTAGCATGATGTGCCCATGAGCCATAGCCCTGAGCTGCACTTTAAAATAAGGATCATTGTGATGATGATGATGATGATGATTGTCAAAGCCCCAACCGTCTGCTCTATTTACATGTTTTCCTGGCCCATCATGTGTTCACATTTATTGTTCATGTGTTCTGTCAGGTATCGGATTAATCATCCCCATGTGAAACTACATTTGTGTCTGGCTCTTTAGCACAACAGCATATATATATATATATATATATATATATATATATATATATATATATATATATATATATATATATATATCTACTATATAAATGCCTAGTGGCGTGTGTAAAAAAAAAACCAAGCTGCAGCGCCACCTGCTGGGCAGAGTTATACACTGACCTATATATTTCTTGAAGGAGAAGTGACAGTTGGGAGTGGTTGGTGGTTGCCGGGGGTGACAGTGGGGAGTTTTTAACACCTTGAGTAGCTTGATGAAGGATGTGGCGATGAAGATGAAGGATGAGGCGATGGAGAAAAATGATGAGGTGGTGACATGTGGACAAAACCACGTTAAAAAAGGGCGCTTGCGTCGGGAAGTAACGCTCTTCCCCTGAGGAGGCCTGGGCTAGGCCCAAATGCATGACAAGAACCTTTTTAACCCCTTAAGTAGCTTGATTTGACTAGAATGCATGAGTATCATGCACGGGTTAACTTGTATATATATATGTATATATATATATATATATATATATATATATATATATATATATATATATAGTACCCTTATTTACTGTAGGTATCCTTGTATCAGAAAAATGGCTGTGCCTACAATATTTCTTTTACAAAAAAATAAATCAGAGCTATTGACTACTCATTAGAGATGCTCAGGCTCGGTTCCTCGAGAACCGAACACACCCGAACTTAGGGGATCCGAGTACCTAGCCGAGCCGGCTCGGTACTGTTGCGCGCCCTCGAAGTTGAAAATGAGGCAAAGCGTCATTGTGACGTCGTCGGATTTCGGATCTCGCGAGCTTTCAATTCCTTTTTAAGATCCAACATAGCGAGGGGTGGGAGGGAGGGCGGACCCCCATTTTTCTTTTCTGCCACTGCTGTGTGGCAATGTGTCCTAGATGTGCTAGGAACTGCCATGTGTTTGTGTCATTGCTCTGTCACTTACCATCCAGCCAGGTCGCTGCAGTATTTGTCCGAAAGTGTATGAAAATAATATTGTGACCTGTGAGGGGGTCTGAATTGACTGCAAATGACTTGAAATTAGTGTTATTGAGGTTAATAATAATGTAAGAACAAAAAAAGAGTAAAATGATGCCATTTTAGCATATTTTAGGATAAAAATAAATAAAAAATAAATAAATAATAATATCCAAAACTAAAACTAAAACCAAAACACATGAAGGTGGTTTTTCCAAAACCAAAACACGAAGCTAATTCAGATCCAAAACCAAAACCAGTTCATGCGGGTCAGTGAGCATCTCTACTACTCTTACAACACATTATAAAAGAATTCTGTTTAATAAATTCTGAAAAAGCTTCAGTGTTGTATTTATAAACATGTTTCATTTAATTAATGGTGACTAAAAGCTACTTTGCTTGGACCATGTTGTCTAACATAGTTTTTATAAACGTGTACAATTTATGGATGAATGACATTCTTCAAGATCTACGGATATGCACTGTTGTTAATTTGCAAACTTTTGTACCAGTTTCGCATTTGACACGAGAAGGATTATTTTTCTTACTTCAAACGCTGAGATTTTGTAAAAATAATTAAGTCAGATGCATTCAACGCGTGGGAACACTTCACAAAGCAAAACATCATAGATTTTTTTTTTTCATATTACATTTTAACTTGAGCTGCAATGATTTATGTTGGGGTTTGTGACATTCTAATGTTTAGTTGATTGTAGTTTTGTTGGTAAAACCTCACCACCCCGTTTTGGAATATTTTGGTACATTCCACATAATCTAGATAGAGTCCTTAGGGTATACACATATTTCGTTCTGGGTGTACAGAGGATCAAATTAGTCAGAATACTGAACACTCTGAGCGACAGTTGCCTGAGTAATATCAGAACTTTAATGATATTAGTTTGAATAAAATCAAGATTTACCATTGATTTACACATATTAATTAAATAGTAATGTGGTCATAAATTAAATTAATGTTGGATTCTATGCCAAGATTAATGGGATATTCTATGTACTAATGAATATGTATGTTGGTAATGTTCCAAGTGTACTTTTAGTATACAATGTAGATTTCGTAGGGTACTAAATTTTCTTTTGTTAGTTTACTTCAAGTGTTTTATGAAATATGTCACATACCACAAGATTAGAAGTCAGGCAGCAAAATTCATTGCTGGAGGAATTAAGCTGCACAGGAGAAAAATCATTCTATAGTAATAGATGATATAAATCTGCACAGGAACACTGGAGAATTCGGGCAGCATACATCCTACAGCAACTCGTACTCAGAAAAGAAAGTTCTTTGTTTTGTTTTGTTTTTAACTAATTGGTACCTCTGTCCTGCTCAGTGGCATCACCATATCACTGTCGGATAAATAATTTGCATATAAAGACAGATTATTTGGATATAAATTTGAGATGTCAAAGAAGATTCTTAACTGCAGATATATTACCCTATGACTTTCTGTTAAAAACGTGCTCAAGGCAAGCAATTTTCTTCTCTCTGTGTACGATCCTGTGAGGACCGTGCATCCGGGTGGGTTCGTTCAAAAATCACAATTGTTGCAATCAAACCGTGGTTTATTCAACAGATGGCAAAAACAGGCAGAGCCATCCCTTAGAAGCACTGCATAGACACGTGACGGAGGAACAGTTTCTAGTCACCATTGAAGATACACTCACAGACCTCAAAAACACAGTTTATGTAACACAGGTTAGTCCTACGGTCATGAAGCTAATGGGAGAGTGTATTGGGGCGGTAACTCGTTGATGATTGGTGATAATATGATTGGCTAACCCCCTACTGACTGGTGACCGTTAGTTCCCTGGGGGGAGGGTGTATAGGAGCAGGGCCATCTTAACAACATTATGGGCCCCCGGGCAAGGCAGTGCATCGGGGCCCCTACATTTATAGATATTTATATAAATATAGATGTATAGAGATACAGATATAGATATAGCTATATAGAGATAGAGATAGATAGATGTACTTACTCAGTGACCCTTGAATGTTTTTTTTGCAGGTTTTTTATTTTGCAGGATTATTTATTCTAATTAAGAGCCCTGCCTATGGGGCCCCCTTGCCCATGGGGCCCCCAGGCACCTGCTCATCGTGCCCAATGGAAAAGATGGCCCTGTATAGGAGTCTGGGCCAGAGTACTATGATGCAATGTCCTTGTTGACTAGAGGACAACACTGGATGCTATAGAGTTTGTTTACTCTACTTGTTTAGCCCAGATTCCTTGTCCTGTTTAATCTTCCGATCTTCTGAATAATTCTTCCACCTTTCAACATTTAAGAATAAATCCTTCTAACACCCACTCAATAACCTATAATACGAAGCAAATATAATCGCATATTTAAGAATAAACCCTTCTAACACACACCCAATAACCTAAAATACGAAGGAAATATAATCGCAATCACACGTGTGAACAAAAGTACAATAAACTAACACAGCCCAATGAGAACAGCTTAGTAGGCAGAGAGAGGCAATGGAACGCAAATGTTCTTATATCTTGTGTGCTCGAGTCCAAGTTCTCAGAGTGGATTCTCAAATTTCCCCCAACTAGTAAAATCACGGTGTTCTCATTTCCGAAAAAAACCCCAAGTAGATACGTACCAAAATCCTACAGCCGCTTTGACTCCAGCTTACAGAATATTCTCCTGTGTTAGAAGTATGTTGAAGTTTACATGTAAGCAGGGTCAGAACTGTAGCTGTTGTGGGGAGTTATGACAGCTATAGGGACCAGAAATGGGCAAGGGGCGCTTGGAGAAGCTTCTCCATCCATAAGGAGCTGAAAACAAAAACAAGGGTTCACTGTACATGTACTGGCACCCACGCATGATAAGAAGAGCAAAGAGGGAGTCTTCGGAGGGGTGACTGATCCTGTCTCAGAGTTATATATATTATATTCTACAATGAATGAATGAATGAATGAATGAAGGGAGAAGACTGAATGTTCCTTGCACAGTCCACTCTGGTGGGAATACCTACTGCAATCGTCTTTTCAGGAAGTGGTGGTCTAAGTGTAGTCCATTGTAAACTGTACGTGCACAGAGAGGCCTTTCAGATGTTCCCCCCTTCATGTGAACACTGACAATGACATCTTCTCCCTAGCTTTATTCTGAACAAAAATATGCAAGAGAAATTGAGGTTGTCATCTTAAACCCCTGTAGTTGAATCTGATTAATAGGAAGAACTAACCAGACTTTAGAGACTGGTTTATCCCAGTTATTAAACCCTTTGCTGGTAAAGTATGATCCTAAGGGAACATACTTGCCAGCCAGTGTGCCCAATTAATTGGGTCGCACAGGAACAGGGGAGCTCGGAGAGCACCAACAGTTGGGATTGGCTGTGTTTAGAAAGTGTGGGGGTACATTATTTGTTCCCCTGCCTAAAATCAGCCTCCCTGAATAAGTCAGGATCTACCTACCTGATGTTTCACAGATCAGGGGCTGTTTGTAGCAAAAATAAAGATTATAGATAGCCTTTTTCCCTAAATCACATACCGAATTTGAATACAGTTAATAACAATACTATTAGCAAACATAGTACTTCATAGGGACTTGACAATAAGTCAGATTTGCGAAGTCCAGTCTCATTGATGTGTTTACTGCACCTCTATATGAAACCAAGTTCACACATCCAAGTTATTTCCTTCTGTGCTTATTTCTACCTTGTGTTCTTTGTAGTGTATATATATATATATATATATATATATATATATATATATATGGACACTTACATTATGATCAGTGATCTCTATATAGAATCCTGTTAAAGTGAACTGAGCAAAGCTCTAGCAAGTAACAAGCTCCTATCTCTACATATACTTGATATATCCTGCTTAGCATCAAAGGGTCTATTAAATAACATTTTCACTATACTTATTATGGATACTCTTTATTACCATTATACACTTGCTGCATATTAACATATTGCAAAACATTTCCACGTATTTAAAAATATCTTAAATCCCTGAAAAAAATCCATCTGACACGTACATGACGCCGTTATCTAATTGTGACTTTGTTTTTTTGTTTGTGTGATCTAGTCAAATAACAGTGCAATTTAAGAACACCATTTTCTGATTAGAAAATGAGCATTTGGCCACTTAATATAATCTCCCACGTAAAACAGAATTATTTAACGTCTCTATCTGAGGGCAGATGCAAAGGAAATTGAAAAAATAATTCTTTTTTTTTAGATTATTCATCTAATCTATACTAACAATGATTGCACTTTCGTATCCCATTAGTTGAAATGAATGCAAATATAATAGAAACTCAATGTTGTAGAAAATGACTTCTGTAATAGTTTGGAATATACAGTAATAGAATGAAATACAGAAATATTTGTAATAATTCTCGATACTCTTTTTTAAAATTTAAATAATAATAATGATAATAATAATAATAATAATAATATAAATGTTAGATATATGAATAATTTTAATCAGTATATATATATGTATTTGTGTATATATATATATATATATATATATATATATATACAAGTTAACCCGTGCATGATACTCATGCATTCTAGTCAAATCAAGCTACTTAAGGTGTTAAAAAGGTTCTTGTCATGCATTTGGGCCATAGCCCGGGCCTCCTCAGGGGAAGAGCGTTACTTCCAGACGTAAGCGCTTTTTTTTAACGTGGTTTTGTCCACATGTCACCACCTCATCATTCTTCTCCATCACCTCATCCTTCATCTTCATCGCCACATACTTAATCTCCATCGTCTTACTGTTCTAAAACCTCTCGATACACAACGTTTCTGCTAAACACCTTATCGCTGTGCTCAATCAGTCTTCCTTGAAGGGCAGTATTCATAACCTGCACTTTCACATCACTGCTTCTCCGTACTCGTGAAAATGCGACATACAATTGTCCATGACCAAAGACAGGCTCTGGTAAATAAATACCCACACGGCCAAGTGTTTGACCCTGTGACTTGTTAATGGTAATAGCAAATGCCGCCTTCAAAGGGAACTGCCGCCGTCTTAGTTTAAACGGCAGTCCTGTTTCGGATGGATATAAGTCAATCCGAGGTATCATTACCTTCTCTCCTTCAGCAGAGCCAGTCAAACCTTCTGCTTGTATCACATTCGTTTTCAGTGCTGTCACTACTAATCGAGTGCCGTTGCACAGTCCTCTCTTAACATTCAGATTTCTCAATAGCATAATAATGCTTCCAACTTTCAATCTTAATCTGTGCCTTGGCATTCCGGAAGGAGGTAAGAGTTTGGGCCCTCAACTCGTAAATTTAGCCTTTACTACCCCTCCCACGGGGGGAAGGGGGGATGATGAAAGTTAACTGACTTCACTATTATAATTTTTTTGTCAAATAATGTCAGTATACCAAATTTAAGGTCAATTGGATGAGCCCTTTCTGAGAAAATAGTTTTTTACACACACACACTAACACACGCCGCTAGGCTTTTATATTATATATATATATATATATATATATATATACCAGTATACATAGGGCATTAATTGACACACAGGGCAGCACGAACACACAGTAATGATTTCTACCTAGGGCTAGAAATATAGTTCGGTACATCATACTTGCCAACTTATAGTCTATTGTTCCTAGAGGGGGGTAAGGTGGCAAGTCTGGGGGAGGGGTGCAGCCCCGCTCCCTGTCGTGATACATGGATTTACGCTGTGGGTGCAAGGCTTATTGAGTTGATTTGCTTTCTCTTTCGGAAATCCTTGAGGAGCTCCCACAATTCCTGAGCTTCCCGGACAATCCAGGAGATTAGCCAAGTATGAGGTACATATGCCACATACCTAAAGAAAAGTAGAAAAATCCACCAAATTTTAAGTTGCATTCATTTCAATGTTTGACGTCCATTACTCAGCTAAAACAGGAAAAAAAAACTTTTGTCCAAAGTCTTTAAGTCTTTAAGGCAATAAAAAGCCAATCGAAGCTCAGATTTCAATAACTCCTCCTTGACAAGTCTAGTCTATAGTACTGATTGTGCACAAGAAATAATCTGATTTAAAAAAAAGTTAAGATCGATTTAAGAGAAAATATATGGTCAATTTAAAAAAGGTAACCATTCATTGTTCACTAATTTGTTGATTTGAGATTATCATGCTCCTGAATTCTAGAGACCACAGGATTTAACGGAAGATTTGTTTGCACGAAAAGCAAAATTTCTAGATGATTAGCAAATTGTTTTGGCAAATCCGATCTTGGGAGATTCTCCCATCTCTACCTATGCACTATTTCATGGCACAAGTTCTTTAGCTAGCATTTAGCCTTGTAGCTCACCCCACGCATATTTTTTTTTAAAAAAAATCTATTGATGTGTGCTACCAAGGGATTGAAGGACCTTTGCATCTATTGCTAGCAAGTATTTCAGGCCAGATCAACCTGTGGCTCTCCAGGTATTGTGAAACTACAAATCCCAGCAAACCCTGCCAGCCACTGGCTTGCTATCTACTGGCAAAGTATGCTGGGACTTGTAGTTTCACAACGACTGGAGAGCCACAGGTTGGCCACACCTGAAGTATTCACTAAATAAACCCCATCTACCTGTGAGCATTTACATATGTTCTACAATAGAATGACCTACCGGTGAAGACAAAACACACCCACATATGAGAATCATCTCATACAATCAACTTGTTCCTATTTCAACATCAAAATCTATCTACTAAAAAAGTAATATTTTCTCTTTTCTTCTTCTGTCTCATGTTAAATTCTCCTCCATCCCTGGGATTGACTGCTACCTGCCCAGCCATGCTTAGCTGCCAGTATACAAAGGAATACTGGTCATAAGAGACACAACAGTATGCATTGAATGGCTTCTGTTTATCTCTTTCTCTCTGGGTACTTCCGACTTAAAAGGTATCAGATATGAAAAGAAACCTTTCAATGAAAACTCTTTTGTCTCAAGCCTGCAATTTTTTTAGTGGTTCAGAATAGCATTTAGTTAAACATGAGATAACTTAGTTGAAGTTTGTTTTTGCGGGTATGTTCACCCCAAAGTGCATATATTTGCCTATTCTTCATAAAAAATAACAAAGGTCACCTCCAAGTAGAGTGAATTGGGTTGAAATGTCTTGTTCAAATGATCTTCAAAATTAAACAATTGTATGTTAAAGCAGCCAGAGTTGTAATATGATTTACGAACCTATGGCCATGGAACGTTACACCAGAATTTGCCCCAGTACTTGCAAAGACACTTGTTATCAGTGCAGACGCTCCTGCGGTTAGGGTTTGATTTTCCAATCTTCGAAGACCATCACTGTCTCCATATCTCCTGGCCTTTCAACTATTCTATTTGTATTTATAGGGGAGGCAACATTCTCTGTAGCGCTGTACAAATCAGGGAAAGTTAGTGTTTGCTACAGTTAAGCTTACAATCCGGTTTCACAAACGCACACATACGCTCCAGTGCCAATTTAGCAGAGGCCATTAACCTACCATTTTGTCTTTGGGCCATGGGAGGAACTTAGGAAACTGGCATAAACACATGAAAACACTGAAAGGTCATACTAACAAGATGAAAGCAGCCTGAGTAGAGGTTGGCTTGGCTGGAGGTCAGAGGGGCATTTGCCCCCTGTGCCGGTGCCATAGTGGGCTACCTTGGCCTGGATCACTGGGCCACCTGCAGTTTTTTCTTTAAAATGTTCCTAAAAGTCTTGCCCCCCATGCTAAAATTTGCCAGCCCCCCTGACCCTAAATAAGAATTAAACACACAGCCACAGGGTGGTGAGGGAGCGAGGCTAACCGCTGTGCCTAAAAACTTCTAAAGGTATCAAGGTTGTGTGTCGGAGGGATGGTGCCACTTGAATGGACAGCTGTGACGTTCACCCAATCGTTCCCTCCAATACATATTCCCTTTAAGAATACACCTAAATTCTTGAATATATTGTGTATGAATATATTGTGTTTATACGACACACAGCTACAACACGTTAGACTGAATTGCGTATAAAGATTTCTAATTGTCTGCCCAGGAGCTCCAACTTCATCTCTTGATGTCTCTATTAAAACACTGCTTATGGCTATTGATATTGGTGTTCTGTGTCCATCAAGATATGCTGATTGTTCATTTACATCCAGTTGCATATTAAAACACTAAACATGATATCTGGGGAAGCTGAAGAGCTACGTGATTATCTGTGAGTTGTAACATTGGATCAGAAGGCAAAGAGAAAATCAACTCTCAAAAATGAGTTCTTCTGTGTTACATCTTTCTCAGTGTTGATACACATCTTTGAAAAAGTGTAGATTGATGTGCTGAATTGCAATTCTGTACAATACCTTCGTATGTTTTGTATGCTCTGCATGCTGCCCATCTTCTAAAGAGAATAAGACTGTATACCTGCCATTATGTCTCAGCTTGCCTTCTCTATGTTTTAACCGTGTACCATACAAGTAAGGTACTTGATGGGTTTTATTAAAGGCTAGTGGTGGCAGACCAACACTTCTTTTCTCGTTATTACATGTTATTTATAAAGCAACAGTCTATTTCTCAGCTCATTTTTATGGAACAACAAAACAATTTATACATATATATGTATAAATATATATCTATATATATACATATATACACATATATATATATATATATATATATATATATATATATACATACACACATTATATATATATATATATATATATATATATATATATATATATGTGTATATATGTATATATATATATATACATATATATATATATACATATCCCACTTCCTACCTTTTCTTCTGCCTCTTCCCCTTTATTCCCCTTCCCTTACCCTAATCCTCCGCTCCTCCTTCTCTCCCTCTCTCCCCAGTGTCTCTCTGTCTGTCTACCCCACCCCTTAGATTGTACACTCCTTTGAGCAGGGTCTTCTCTCCTCCTGTCTTCACCACTTTTAACTCTGCTCTCCAGCTACCTAGCCCTCCTCCTCGAGGACCCTCTTCCCCTTGTCCCCTCTCGCTCCCTCCTCCCCCCTCTGGGGATCTCCCTGTCACCCGTGCCCTCCCTCTTGGACTCCGTTGTAGGCGGACCTTCCCCTCTCCCCTCCCCCGCCCCCCTAGCTGTGCTTTGAGCTCACTGAGTTACTGTGCTTATTGTTTACTGTACTGTGCTGTCTCACCTCGTATTGTAATTTAGTTTGTCCCTGTACAGCGCTACGGACACATAGTGGCGCCCTATAAATAAAAATTAATAATAATAATATTATATATATATATATATATATATATATATATATATACACACGTGTATATATATATATATATATATATATATATATATATATATATATATATATATAAATATAAATTGATATATAGAATACGGGATTAGCTAGCATTATCTTTCATTTTTGTTTCCACTTTTCTGTAAAATAACAAAATAACATTGTCATCAATATAAATGTGTTACGTGTTACATTCTCTATCATAGCTTACGTATCTGTATTAATGAGAGAAGCTTTGGAATAATATTGTGCAATAAACCTCACTATTTTAAGGCTAAATAGACAAAGAAGGATCAGAAAATAGGATACATTAGACAACAATCATCACAACCCAACTTTTCCAAACCCATCTTCTCCTGATGTTACGCCGATTTCCCAACAGGCCATGCCCCTTTTGTCCCCTGAAAATCAGAACTGGCGCAGGAAAATCGGGACTGTTTTGAGGTATGGATAATGACATCTTAAGAAGGCAAGCTGGCAAATGCTGACTGGTCTCTCTGATTTTTTGGAAAATGATGGCCATTGAGTCATTCTTCAGTGCTGATCATTGGCTACTTACCAAGTTTCATCAGTCCTATATTAGCAGTCAGATTTCACCACAATGCTTTTTGAGAAAAAACAATGATAGTCATAAATATTTTTCCGGACAGTATGGCTGCTTACTGATGATAGTTGCTATTATGGCCATTGCTCTCCCCTGTTAGGCTTCTTAATGATAGTAAGAGTTTGGTTACCTACTCCTTACAGTGTAGTGAAGTGTATATAGTAGTAAATGAAGTGTTTCTTCAGCAACTTTTAAACTATAACTTATAAACATTGCCAGAATACGCTCTTGGGTTACTCAACATGCTACCAAATCTCTTATCCATTCTCTCATCATGTCCCGTTTTGACTACTGCTATCTGGCATTCCTGACACCCATATATCCACACTTCAATCCATCCTAAATGCTGCTGCAAGACTGATCTTCCTCTCTCACTGCTCCACATCTGTTGCACCACTTTGCAAATCCCTATACTGGCTCACTGTGTCTTCCAGAATCCAATTCAAATTACTCATCCTTACCTACAAGTCCTCAACAACGCTACCCCTTCTTACATCTCAAATCTCATATTAAAATACTCTCCCTCCTGCCTAGGTTAGATCTATATCTGACCTGCGCCTTGTCTCGTCTCTGGTAACCCCCTCTCACACCCATCTACAAGACTTCTCCCGTGCTGCTCCCCACTTATGGAATTCCCTACCACGCACAATCAGACTTTCCCACAGCCTTCAAATCTTTAGACGCTCTTTGAAAACCCATCTCTTTTTTAGAGGTGACTTTATCCTCGATAACACTATTCACACTAATGCACTTCCACAACTGTCCCAAACTCTACTCTGAACCACTTGTTTCAGCTGTGCCCTCTTCCACTTAGAATGTAAGTTCTCTAATGGGCAGGGTCCTCCATGCCCTTTGTTTTCATGTCTGCGTTTATTTTGCCTACCTTGTATTTCCCTGTTTTATGTATGTACTATTTTCCCTACTGTATGGCGCTGCGGAGCACTGTGGCGCCTTACAAATCTACGATAATAATATTATTAATAACTGTTTTGCCATACAATGACTGTACTATTGTGATAGAGATATTTGTATGTTGGCCAATAGTCTGTGACTAGTGTAGCTTGATTGTATGATGGATATGCTATTTACTGTAAATGAGTATGTAACGCAATTTTAATTATGCTTTAAACATACTGTTACAGATTACCAGACCCTGATTTATTACTTATATATTATAACTATAGGCTGGGATAGATCTGCATGATTTGCATAAATCTTATTATAGAAATGGCATACAATTGGGGTTTGGACCATGTGAGTGACAGCAGCAGAGGAGCTAGGGCAATGGGTTTGGACAAATAACCCAAAAAATTAATTTGAGTCAATCTGAACAGACTACTTATACTGTACCTTGTGGTCATGTGACTGTGAGCTAAAGCATGATTGGTTTGAGAAGAATTCTCAGTTGTTCATCTGAGAGAGATTGAGTAGAACGTTAATTTATCATTTGTTTTAGGCCATTTCCATGTATAAGATTTTTCTTTTTGCTTGTGTATATAAATCAATTCAATTTAATCTGAATTGGTTGGTTGGTTGCTGTTTATTAGAAGTTTTGTCTCTAGATAAGGACACGCCAAACCCTTATGCCATGACGATACCAACCTGTAAATGCCCTGTCTCCTGTCATTAAAGGCGTTTTCTGGCAAAAAAATACTATGGTTCTGAGTCATTAAGGAAAGTAAGGCAAAAAAGGAGTAAATGTTCTCCAGGACAAACCATGTTACAATGCAAGGGGTGCTAATTAGTTTATTATTTGGCACATAAGTTAAATACTGGCTGCTTTTTTAATGTAGCACACAAATACTTGATAGCTTTATTTTTACACTGAAATTTAAAGTTGATCTAGGGCATGCCCTACGCCAACTATAAATCTGTCCCCACATTTTAAATTTACCTCCCCTCCAATGCAACATGGTTTTGCCCAGGTGCAAAGTTACTCCTTTTTTTTTTTTTTGCTTTGCTCTCCATAAAGACTCAGGCCCTACATGTGCCATTTTTAATTCTCATCAGGGAAGCTGTTCAATTAATTACATTATACTCATGCAATATAAAATCTGATGCACTTACATGATAAATTCTTCATTCTGTGCCAAAGTTTAAGATGGCATACACCTCCTCCTCAATGGAACAAAAAATACTTTCTATTCCCCCGGTGGCCGTGACAGCTGCATTACTGAAAATGAGCCGGTGATTTTAACCTCCACATAAATATATAAATTAAAAGCCTCCCCATTTGATGTTCACATTGGAATGCTAACAGGATCCACGAGAGACTGGTCTAACCAGAGACTGAAACAGATTTTTTACCAGCGTGAATTAATGAAATAAGTCATTTAAAATGAAGCATTATGCTTAAAGTATACAAAGGATGCATCATTTATTGAATATGTACATCTGGTCTCAAAGGTTGCAAAAAAGTTCTTAAGTGTAAAATAATCGTGTCTTGTGTTTCCACAGTGACTGATTTTATGTAGGTATTTTTGTTACATGTGTAAATGCCAGTGTAGCATACATTTGTAGAATAAGGACAGAGGGAAAAACATTGACTTGTGGGAAATCAGTGTGCATTAACAGCAGTGGTTTGCAAAGTCTGTTCCTTGCCAGCCAATACTTATCCAAGCAGCAGTCTTTTTAGGATATCCTTGTGTGAGCACAGGTGGTTCTATCATTATCACAGAAGGCCCCTTCCTCTGATTGATCCTCCTGCTTCCACTGTATGTGAGGAGACTGTTAATTAAATCCGGCACTGTTGGAGGGTGGGGATAAAGACTGGACTTGGAAAAGACTGCACTGGGGATTAGCAAAATCTTAATTAAGTAAAATGAGCATTGGATGGTGGTAACCTTTGTATCTCCATCTGCTAAAAAAAAAAAAGTTAAGTTTGAAATTGCAAGCTAATAAAGAACTCTTGAAGTTAAGCTGTTCTTGAATAGTAAGACGAGTGTAGACGTGGACCACCAAAATGCAGATAGTTTGACTGCTTAGGAGAGGTTATCCTGCACTGTGAGAGATCACAGCACAAATCTACTCCCAGCTTCAGGTAATGAGGGAGCTGATTTGATGCACCCTACTGTGCAGATCAAGCTTCTCTTTATGGAGACATGATTCCCTGAAAATTCCAAAGCCTCAGATAAAGGGACTGACAGGGTAGAAACCCAATCAACCACCAAATATAGAAGGAAATATATAGAACAAAAAATTAAAATGGTATTTTAACTCAAAAGGATGTCACGTAAGTAGTGCAGTGTTATAAAGTTATTGCATATATGTTCCCAAGGAGTTGCTTTAAACTATAGGCTAAAAGTTTTGATTGTCTCAAAGAGACTTAGAAAAAACTATTTACTCAATGCTTCACATTTGAGAATATGCTCTGCTGACTCTTGATCTAACTCTACTCTAAATTAGAGATGCTCAGGCTCGGTTCCCCGAGAACCGAACATACCCGAACTTAGCAGATCCGAGTACGGAGCCGAGCCGACTCTGTACTGTAGCGCGCCCTTGGATTTGAAAACAAGGCAAAACCTCATTGTTACGTCGTCGGATCTCGCGAGTTTTGAAATACTTTTTAAGATCCAACATAACGGTAGGTGAGAGGGAGGGCGGACCCCCATTTTTCTTTTCTGCCACTGTTGTGTGTTAATGTGTCCTAGATTTTCTAGGAACTGTTGTGTGTTTGTGTCATTGCTCTGTCGCTTACCATCCAGCCAGGTCGCTGCAGTATTTGTCCGAAAGTGTATGAAAATAATATTGTGACCTGTGAGGTGGTCAAAATTGACTGCAAATGACTTGAGATTAGTGTTATTGAGGTTAATCATAATGTAGGAACAAAAAAAGAACAAAATTATGTGATTTTAGCATATTTTACGATTTTTTCTAAAAATTCCAAAACCAAAACCAAAACACACGAGGGCGGTTCTGCCAAAACCAAAACCAAAACATGAAGCTAATCCAGATCTAAAGCCAAATCCAAAACCAGTACATGGGGGTCAGGGAGCATCTCTACTCTAAATATATACAGATCAGCATATAGTATTACTGTCTAGAGATTTCAATATTGCAGCACGAACATGTTGACATCCCAGAGACAGAATTGTACCTATGGTGCACTTGCAAAACGATTGAACTCTGGCAATTGAAACACAGACAAATGAAAGTTGACGGAGGCTATTTAAGCCTTATATTAAGGGCTTATATGGAGTGACAACGTACTCTTAATTCTAGAAATAGAATTCAGTGGAACCGATTGGACTCCAGTTTTAATGTGAGAGAGTTGCTGGAATTATTCAAACCGCTTTGATATTTGATCGAATTGACCAGAGTGAGAGCTTTAAAGTTTTTTGCAGTACTATTGGGAATTTTAGGCTTGGTTGATTTGGGTTTGACCCCGCCCTAGATTGGTGAACATTGAAGTTAAATTTTTTTACTTGCAATTTCGAGCTTGACGTTTGAGTTTGCCCTTCTGGGCTTAAATGGTTACATTTTGTAACATGTTTACCGTATTTTTGTATTCCAACAGCAATCATGACTGTGTTCAAGTACAAATTCAAAGTTTGATTTTATCGTTTATGTTTATAACCATTAAAAATATTATACAATGTAGCCATTTAAACTTGAGTGAGATTGACATGTTCGAGTCGGCTTACACTCAGTCAAACTTGTTGGTTTTGCTTGATTTTAGCCTAAATTGAAAGTTTATCGCAAATTTTCTAACCTTAGAGCCTATTCCATGAGCCGGTTCCAGAAGTAGAAGCATTCGGAAATAATTTTCAACATCTCCATTAACAATTCTGTGAAGTCACTTAGTTCCAAAGATGGCAAATGTCATAAACTAGGTTAAAAGGACCAGATGACTGGTCTCCCAACTCAGCCTCTCAAGTGGTTATGTTATATTGATGTATTTCCAACATTTTCATGAGATATTCACAACTATGTAAGGACAAGGGGCAACATAGTATTAGACCTGGTAGAAATAATGGACCTTTAGAAACATGTAAGGCTACTATTCACTCCTACGCCTTTAGCAAACGATTCTCTATTCAATAATCTCATTTGTCGGAAGAGCTGGGAGACATGCAATGCTGCATTTTGTAATGAATGATAATATCCCACAGACATTTCAACAGCACTGTACATAATGAAGGGAGGTAATTCAGCCTAAAAATAGATTTCTCCTATTGACTTGTCTGCCATAAACTAGGAGCGCAGCATCACACCTGCAGAGATAATTATTTATTGGTGGTGAGCGTTTGCTTTCTTTTTGTTCATAAAATCTATTTCATATTTAATTCAAATTGACTTTGCTATACTTAATTGCTGTTGCTTCTTTGTTTTTCTTCTTTTAGCAATTGTGATTGAAAGGTATTTCTGAGGATTGTCCCTATATGAGAAGCTGATGTAATAGAGAAATACATAGTTTGTTCATCAAATAAGAGCCAATTGATCATAAACTCTTTATTATATTATTTAGTTGACCTTCATTTTTTCCATTATTTTGTCTATTATTACAATGTAGTTGTTAATCATTACTTAAAGTAGCCATTATAGAGGGATCCCTATTCCCCATCACCCCAGTGGTGGTCTAGTGGGATCAGGGAGTGATTGGCAGTATTAGACTTCTGTCCCTAGTCGGCGCACTAGAGAGCGGCAGCAATTGAGGCCCTCCCAGCAGTTCTAAAGAATGGCAGTCTCTGGAGGCCAAGAACTACAGTGGAGCTCAGTGAACTCAAGCTGTCAATGATGAGCTGTGGCCCCGGGCTCCCCTTAGAGCCGGATTCAGCATGGAGGTAATGACCACTGAGAAAAAGTCCTGGAAGTAAGTCTAGATAGAGATCTAAAGATCGGGGGGTAAATGTATCAAGCTGCAAAATTCCGGCGGGTTTGAAAAGTGGAGATGCTGCCTATAGCAAACCAATCAGATTCTAGTTATCATTTATTTAGTGCATTCTACAAAATGATAGGTAGAAACTGATTGGTTGCTATATCCAACATCTCCCCTTTTCAAACCAGTCGGCAACTTGCAGCTTGATATATTTACCCCCAGATCTCCCAGTCCAGACTGAGCAGCACCAGTGCTAAGAGTGGGGCTGAGCATATTGGCGGCTAGCTGCACCTGAACAAAGGGGCAGACACCTGCTGCTATATTAAAGTGTCCAGGCTGACCCTGATGTGCAGATACGGGAGTCAGCTTGGATTGAATTGAGGGGCTAGAGACTGGTTTACCTATCCCCAGATTTGTGTGTATAAAAGAAGAGCTAGTTGCCCATGTAAACTCCCTAACACTACATTCTTGAGGAAGGTGTTGGCACTTGAAAGGAATGGCTCTTATAAGAGCTATTTGACTCAATAAGCAACACATAATATTAAGTTCCTATTGTGTTCCTGTGACAAGCACATTGAAGTGCACACTTTAATCCACCACCGGCTGTCCTGAACTGAGAGTGGTATTATTGAGTCAGTGCTCTGGCAGCAGTCCTGATTCACAGTTGGTCAGGAAAGATTTAGTTAAGAGCAAGAGGTGCTGCAGCAGCTACAAATTGTCCTCAAAGAGTGAGCGGTTGAAGGTGTCGCTGAAGGTGTCTGGTGGTGGTAGAGATTACCCTCCTACAATTAGAGGCACTCACTGATGGTCGCTGAGTGGCTGATTTGGCCAGGAGTAGGAGTAGTCAGTGATCATTAGTTGCTGATAACCAGCAAAACACCAAAAAAACAATGGTGGACTCTCATTTTACAGTAAGCCCAAGCCATCACATGCTTGTCACATGCTTGTCCATATATATGCTTTTGGAAGACTGTTTGTCCCCTCAGTACTTCCTATATAGGTTTCATGTGTGCAGTTTTCCATGAAACTCAATTGTATTTCAAATCTAACAGATCGTAAACTTGTTTAGATAGGGGGAGCAGCACGGTGGCTCAGTGGTTAGCACTTCTGCCTTACAGCACTGGGGTCAAGAGTTCAATTTCTGACTATGGCCTTATCTGTGTGGAGCTTGTATGTTCTCCCCCCTGTGTTTGTGTGGGTTTCCTTGCTCCGGTTTTTACTCCAAAATAAACATGCTTGCAGGTTAATTTGCTGCTATCATATTGACTCTAGTCTCTCTGTATGTGTGTGTGTGTGTGTGTGTGTTAGGGAATTTAGACTGTAAGCTCCAATGGGGCAGGGACTGATGTCAGCGAGTTCCCTGTACAACACTCCAGAATTAGTAGCGCTATATAAATAGCTACTGCTGATGATGACCGCTTCTTTCCATTCCAAAACTAATCGTGTTTTGGAATGGAAAGAAGTGATCATGGTAAGGATCCCTGTCCTATTTTGGGTGGAGGCAGAAGGATCTGATGGAGAGAGAACCAGAAGAAATTAAAGGATGTATGGGAGAGGAGGCTTTTATAAAATCATCCCCCAAATGGGAATACTTTTAGTAGGTGGCATCTAAAAGACGTGGCATCTAAAGACGTCAATGTCCACAAGGGATTGTTTTTCACTGCACAAAAATAATGTGGAATAATTCAGAATAATTGTTTAACTGTTTAATGCATCAGTTCTACCCCTGTATTTTTCCTTGCCTGCCAGTCCAATTAAACCACTGTGTCCATTTATGAAGCCTTTACATACAAATTTGTAGTCATAAAAATTCTCTATTTCAGAATTCATTTGTAAAAACGGAACGACAAGTGGTGTTTTGTGTCCTGAAAATGGACTTTGATTTGCAGCACAATTAATCTTAGCACAATCTATATAATTTGTCAAAAAACTGCCACTGTATCTGTATTTTCAGTGTAAGTGGGAATACTTTCTGGGCACAAGAACCCAGCATGTGACTAGAATCACAGACATTCGTATTACCTCACATATGGTCTCTCTCCCCAGTTTGCAATAATTTTCCCTTTCAGGATAAAACACAAAGCAATTAATAAAACAGTGAAACAGGTTGTGACCTTCAAAGATTAAAATTCAGAAACTAATTATATTCATATCAACAGCTGCTATATGGTTGGTAGAATCAAACTGAAATAGTGATCACTTCAAATAAATGAGTTTACGGGTTTACAGAAAACATGGTGGCTGTTGTTAAGGTGAGCAGCGAGGAGATCATTCTTGGTCTCTCGGCTAAACTGTCACCTAAGCTATAATATATCACTTGTTCTATAATCTTGTATTATACACAATCTACTTTAACAATAAAGGTTTTATCCATGTCCAGGAATCATCATTGGCTGAAATTAGCTAGATGAAAGAATGTTATCATGAAATTAAACCTATGCACAGTCTCAGGTAGTATATTAGTTAAATCTCCCTGCTCCGTTTCTGTATAACATAATTCATTTTTCTAATTTCTTAAATTGGTCGGTCTATATCCAATAGAGATTTCGAAGGAAATTAGAGGTTACAGAGAGTTCAGTAAGCATATAAAGGCACAAGACATCAGATCAAGAGCTTCTAAAGAGGTACCAAAATTCCAATGTAACTTCTAATAGCTTTATAATCTTACAATACAGAATAAGTTGTCTCCAATAGCAGAGCTGCCATAGGTTATACTAGGGCCCACTACAGGGTTCGGAGGTGAGGGGTCCTTTGTCTCCTCCCTCCAAGGATCTTGCACCCCCCCCTAGGCCCTGCAACACTCCTCGAGGCACCCTCTCTGCTCTGAAAATGGTCCTCATCTGCTCACTTGCCAAGAACAAGCCCCCTCTTTGCCCTTCTCAGAGCAGAGTGGGGGTCCGTGGTCCATTAAGCTCAAATCAATTGTTTCTAATTATTCTTGAAGTGAAATGAAAACATATTTGACTTGCTAGCTGTGCAAAATATGACCACCTCTCATCATTTACTACCCCTAAACAGTATTCTGTTGAGTATAATGCTAAATTCGTCCCAGTGATACACAACTGTGTTGGCATCAGAATCGTCAATGTGTATGTAGAATTTGGCGGTGGTAGTCAGCATACCGATGCTGACTACCCCAACAAGACTCACCCCGATGTGACTATTCCGAAGGAGCTGGTTTCTCGACCCTGACCGATGACGACTC
Organism: Mixophyes fleayi; assembly: GCF_038048845.1. Lineage (NCBI taxonomy): Eukaryota > Metazoa > Chordata > Amphibia > Anura > Limnodynastidae > Mixophyes > Mixophyes fleayi. The sequence continues at coordinate 84,881,549 of NC_134411.1, read as the reverse complement.
CTCTTCGCCTGACAGCAGCCAATGATGATGAAGCAAGAAGACGGCTTCGGCTGATGACATCATTGAGCATGCCGACGGCATTATCACTGTTGTTAAGGGGGTGAGGTAAGTATGCACCCATGTACAATGTATAATCCTTTCTAAAATACATTGTACATGGGTGCATACTTACCTCACCCCCTTAACAACAGCAATAATGCCGTCGGCATGCTCAATGACGTCATCAGCTGCAGTCGCCTTCTGGCTGCATCGTCATTGGTTGCTGTCGGGGAGAAGAGGAGTCGTCATCGGGCAGGGTCAGGAATCAGCTCCTTTGGAATAGTCACGTTGGGGTGAGTCTTGTCGTTCTTCTCGGCATCGATATGCCGAACCACACCCAAATTTGGTCGGGTCTACTCTTCATTTGAGTGGGGTTGGCCAACAGAACAGGCCAACACCTGTATCCTGAGCCACATTCATTGCAATTACTTTTTTCCCTTACTAATAACTCTACGGATACTATTAAGAAGCCATTAACTTTAATTATTCTGAATAAAACAGTAACGGTACCACTATGGCAATAAGAATAAGAGCATTATAGTTATTGCTATGTTGCTATAATAATTATTATATCACTATATATAAAGTGGTTAGCCTCTTCTTAACCTTTTTAGCAGTTCTTTTTTTATTTTACTATGGCACTTAATACGCTTATTACTACTTCGATTGCTTGGTTAAAATTATACATTATTTAAACCGGCTACTTCCTTAGCTCTAAAAGTCAATGACAGATTAAAAGTAAATGAAATAACGGCTTCTTAGACACCACCTGAGCCGAGAATATATTTCAGTCCCGAAGTGCAAACCTATCGTTCACCTTAAATACTTTAATTTACTTAGCTAGATTTATAGCGGCTTCCATTAACCTTGTTACGTTTAAAGTGTTTTAATGCTTCTTTTAGGCTGTGAACTCATGTTTTACAGATTAGTAAAATTGTGTTTGTTCATCCTGAAAATTAGGAGCCTGAGAGGAAATGAGGTATCTATGGTTTAACAATCTATCCGGGAGGAGCTAATGATTTACATTGATGCTGGTGATGTCCAGAGTCACAGTCAGCCTTGCCGTTATTTGAGGCTTTAAAATAAATGGCGAGCCTGACATTATGGCTGCTTTAAGTGGTCTATTTGTCTAATGTACCGCTAATGCCGATGGGCAATGTTGTCAAACAGACTTAGATTTGTGTCTTATTTCGCGTACACAAAATACATTTGATGAGCCATGACCTTCACCGACAGGTATTTTTCATTCGGATATGCTGGTTTTTAACGAGGCACACGCTGTAATTCACAAAGAAACAGGGATGCAAGTATAGCTCATTAATATTACCTTTATTTAGTAACAGTAACTTGTATTCTATTACTATATTGCTTATAGTTGGAACAAAGAACTTTTGAGCCAACAAATATATAAAATTGTAGCTCCTACATTGTGGTCATTAACATGAGTGGCATCGTTATAGAAAAGCAAAGGCTTTCCTTTATTAGGGTGGCTAAGTAAAATCTTTTGGTGAAGATCCTTCTGGAACTCATAAGACAGTATGTGCATTGTATAAGGCAGCTGCATGGATTGGCCGATGATTCTGTTCAATGAACAGCCTTTCTCTGCCAACCATAAGAATGGCTTGACTGGAGACAAATGCAGGCAAACAAGGGGTTCTCAGGAGTAATAGCAACAACAACATAGGGAACAGGGGACTGGCTAAATAAAAGTGTTGTCTAAAGGTGGTTGACATTTTATTATTTTATGACTCTGGTAGATATTAAAAAAATACATAAACTAAAGTGGTACCGTTAAAAAAATTGTAGGATTTCCCATTGAAATGTTTCATTTTTAAGTATCAGTGAGAAAAAATTACAGATTTGAAGGAACGGAGAACATTTTTAGATAAATCAAATATCTCTAGATTTGATGTTAGGATGGACAGACATAGATAAAGGCGATTGAACAATCTGCGGAAGATACACTTTCATATGTCATTGAAAAAATAAGCACATATCTACCATGATGATCAAGCTGTCAACCAAATGGGCATCTTTAGTGACGTAGTTCAATAGAACAGGTCAACATTGTTTTTTTTTTTTAGGGATAGCTATTTTGCAAATATATTTGACAGTAGCTTCAACAAGATTTCAGTACATATATATACGATTGAAATCGTTAAACAGAGGCTCTGACATTTAGATTGACTCATCTGAGTTTAAGCAATGATATCTATCATTTTCATCTCTAAAGACATCTTGTAGAACTAGTTGTAAAAGTTATTGAGTGACTCATGATTCTATACTACCACCTATACAAGAAAGTTATGGCATATCTAATTTTCTTGTCAAAAAACCCAAACTAGTTGATAAAAGGCTGTATTCACTGAACAATATTTCTCACACATATAGTGTAATTTTGCACATCTCCATGGTAGGAATTGATTTAATGATTTGGTCGAAAGTGCTGAAGTGTTAAGGGACACTATACGTTTAGATGTAAATAAGAGGGGACACATGTTTAGATTAAATCACAAGGTAGTGTTAAGTTGGCATTATTGCTTGGGAGAGAAATGAATAGTTGCAGAAGAATGACTCAGAAGACAGCAGTGGGAAGTTTGTTAGAAGAAGGTCGGACTAAATATTCAAAGCAGTGATTGAAGCAGGACATGATATGCTTATTATACAGCAGGCTTTAGCTAATAAAGCTTTATCAAATAATATGCAAAGGAAAATTACATTCATGTTTTCCAAACCACAGCAACCAATCACATTCTAGATCTCATCAGCCTAATTGCAGACTAACGAAAATTAATATCTGATTGGTTTAAATGCATTAAAGCACAATCTATGCCATGTATTTAATTAAACGTTCTTGAATCCCATAATAATATTTTGTAACGATGTCTAATGGAATAAAAGGCAGAACTCAACATTGATAGAATCACGGAGATGCCATCTACAGTAAATTAAAGTTGACGTGTTGTTGAACGTGTTCTATTAAAAGAAAAACAAGATGCTACATAATAAAAAAAAAAGTTGAAAAACAACACTGGGGACATGAAAAACAAGCAACAAACACGGCATCCTGCAGTGCTTTATACACCTGTATTTAATTATGAGTTCTTATCATCCCCTGTAGTTTCGGTGTCTTGAGGCACAGTATCCTGCTGATAAACCTATACACTGATAATAAAACCATCATGGTATATTGTAAAATAATGAATCTGCCTATGCAATAAACACATACATTTAATATAGCTTGAAAAGGCTGTATTTGAAGAAAACATGTTTGTACTTCCGTTAAATAAGTAATGCAACAAGATGTGATGACTAAATTGGGTCAATCTAAATTATCGTTGTAGAAATTGTGCTGATTCACAGATCCAAAATTGATTCTTAGGCTAAGCAAAGTGATTTGACTTCTTTATTTGACACAACAATTTTTTCCCAATTTATATAATAATAATAATAATAATAATAAGAATAATAATATTACTCATGCTGTAGAAATGATTGCATTGCTAGCTTGTATTGACCAAGCAATCAGAAGATTGATTTAGGCCAACCTATCAGCAACTTAGCAAGATTTGGGAAAATTCTACAAATTAGTCACGGTAGCAATGGTATATTATAAAGGGAGGGGTTTTGGACAGTAGCACGGGAGAACAGTAAGGGGGTACAGACCTGTGCACATGCCTTCCAAACAGGCCACACGCTGATTTGCTCGCACCTGACACTTGCGTTGCTTGTGACCGGAGGTGGTACGACGGAGGGAAAGGCAGTCTAACACAGGCCAAACACAGTAACAGCCGTGTTCTAGTAATTGCGAAGAGATGCAGACCCACACAGAAATTCATATACGCCTATCAGTAGTCTTGTTAACTGTGGGTGCCTTTATTGATTGTTACATTATATGGTTTTGTGAGCATATTTTAGCAAGCTTCTATATTTTTCCTACTTGTACAAGAGAAGGAGAGTTATACCTGCTGTATCCAACAGTTTTTTTCTTACTTTATTGCAAAATAATGGCAAAGGTGTATTTCACTATCATTACAAGAGTTTACAAAATCGGGTATAAGTGTATCTGATGTACATTTGACATAAACCTGGTATATAGGCTACTGGTACAGAGCTGCACGTATCTTGCGATTTGCTCAAGATGCGCGCGATGTTGTTGCTGTTAACGCATTTTTTTTCTCTATTATTTGACTCAAACGCGTTCAAACTCATCATTAACCCCAATGTGATATCTCTATTGAGCATTATCCACCTGCTTGCAACCTGTCTGGCTGATTTTATAAACTCCAGTTAAAATGATCTTCCGCTTTGATGCAATTTTCTCCTAGCTCAGTTCTTGTGGGAGTATTGACGTGTTCACGTTTTCTAAATAAATGTAATAGCAGCTTTAACTTATTGTGTCCTTTATAATTGCGTTTCACCTTTGTACCCAGTCATATTGTTTCTTTGTTATCCTTGGTAGGAATAAATGGGAGCTTAGGGACTGTCGTGCTTTTATTATTCTTACAGATTCTATTTTTTTTTTTCCTTTTATTCTTTGATATCTTTAGCTGCAGCTGTATGTTTTTGTTCCCTCCTGCTAGAAAAGGGTAACCACCAGGTCTTCACTTATATTGAAACCCTCTCTTTTATTTACACACCAGTTAGGACTGAAGTTTCATCACTCTGCCTGGTGAATAACTGCAGCTCTGATCTATAGGGGATCGAAGTAATTCAGTATTCATGCGAGCGGCGAGGTCTTGACTGTGCGGGGACTGACCATATTGTCAAACTGTGTGTGGAGGTTTAGAAATGTAGACTGAACAGAGACCATCAAAACTGAATTATAGACCCAGCTGTGAAAGGGCAGAGCCTGGCTGTCTAATCACAGGAAACCAAAAGGAATGTTTGATACTAGTTCCAAACTATGACACCAGTATGTGTGTCTGTGTGTCTGTCTGTGTGTGTCCATTGATCTATTATATAATGGAACTTTTTTTTCTTTTTGCCTTATAATAACTTTATGTAAAAAAAAAACAGTTTATTACATTAGCAAATTATTGAGAAGGTGGGTAGAGTAAAAAAAATAAACAACGTAAAAAATAAATTGACATCAAAGACATAAAAAACAGGATTTAAAGGAACACTAAAATATAATTAAAATGTGCAAAATTCAACGTAATTGGATATTTTTTTCTGATGCTCTTTAAATTTTGGATGTCTGATTTTTGTAGGGAGAGAGAAGACTAAGAACAAACCTCTTCACCGACATCAGTAATAAGCAACTGCAACCTAGTAATCTGCATCTGTCACAAATAGGTTCTACATTCTTTTTAATAATGGATATAGGAGAGAGAGAGAGAGAGAGAGAGAGAGATCATACTTGCCTACGCGGACGAGTGGGAAAACCTCCAGGATTCGCCGAAATTCACGGCACTGAATGACGGGGACGGAGCTTAATCGCATCATTAAGCTCCACCCCCATTATTCAATGCCGTGAATTTTGGAATTTTACAGTGGGCGTGGGCCTACGCCCCCTTCTACCCCCTGTCACATGACTTCTCCCCCGGGATCTCCAGGGTTTTTATTGTATTTATAATATTTAATCAGATAATATACAAGAAAAGGGAAACAGAATATGGGGAAAAAAATCTTATACAAATTTACTTTGAAACACTTAAAGCAACCCTATTAGTTTACTCAATATTTAATCAGCTAATTTAACCAAATATAGCGATATCAAATATTTGCGCTCTACAAAAGGTTTGTAGGTCCCAGTAACTATGGTATAGATGTTTTTTAAAACCAGGGGAAACACTGAGGACTCACAGGAGACACAGCTGGATCTCTCATAATATTTGTACTGATAGTAGTGGTAAAACTACAGTCGGTGTAGCCACTATGAGGTCCAGAGATGAGGGGGGCATGGAAATGCCTGGATGTCCTCCCCTTTGAAGTTTCCAATCCCACTGAGGTCCCTGAACAAAGCAGATGCCTCTTCTGAGCACATGCATGCTCTGTAGGTGCCTCCGCTGGGCCGGCATTCTCAAAGAGGCTCCTGGAGGGAGGGACTGCAATGCACCGTTCCGCCCCCGACTAAGAGTTGCTCTAAATTACATCAATTTATTTATAATTTATTTATTATATATTAAAAAAGTCCTAGCGGTGGCACCCCTTTCCTCCTTAATAATAAATAATTATGGTAAAACTATAGTATACAATAAACGAATGAGTAAAAAGATGGATGAAAATTGCTGCTACTCCTGTTTGGACTCCAACTACCAGTAATGGACTTGATAAACAATTAAAGGAAAAGAAACAAGAGGGCGCAGATGGTATAGTATTTTAGATCAAATCAAATTAAATCTAATAAAATGCTGCATACTTTTTAATGTGTGTATTGTGCTCGCATCTGGAAAATTGGAAGAAATTAATCCTTAATTTTTGTAAAATTCTTAAGGGCTCAATTAAATCTTAACTTTCTTTTTAGAAAAAGAATAAGGACAGGCAAGTCCCCACCCCAGAGGCCACTAATGTAGTATTATCAATACATTTTATAGAGTTAAATAATAAAATAACATAACATACTTAAAAAAGTGCTTGAAATGTTGTTTATCTGTAATAAAACATATATTTTTTTGGTGTAGGAGTTGATGTAAAATTCCTCAATATACAAAAAAGTGTTGGTGTCTGTACATATAGATACACAAATATACAAGGCCATGTATCTTTAATGAAATATTTGATGACAGCATTCTTACTCAGATATAAAATAATACAAAAAGCACAACGAGATAGCAAAGCTTTTGTAACAGTACTGAATAACAGTAGGCAGAAATTCTAATACTCCATGCCAAGAAAACAAATACATTGTTTTGAATAATGCCACATTTCTTAGACAAGGCCAAAAAAAGTACTTTAATATATACATTAGTAGGGTTACCAGTATTAAATAAATTGCATATACAGTTCCTTTATAACGTGGCCTATCCCTTATCCATTTTACATTCTATTTGTCTATACCTTTTATACTGTTAACTGATTATTTTTTTAGCCTTGCATTGCAGTGCAAGGTAACATCGACGTAGAATGCAAACCTTGTCTTTGCATTTCACCACCTGTACCATAGAGAAGCACATTGTTTGCATATGCTATTTTCATACTCATTATGCAGTAAGATCTTAAGCTGTTGCAAGTCAAGGCTAATGAATATTCACACAGACAATATTATGTTTTATGTTAATACTTTCATTGACATATTTGAAATGGGTTTAGAAAAATGGGCATTTTATTTATTTTTATACAACGAAAGATAGTTAAATATATAAAATCCACAACTTATACAGAGCACAAATCTCAAGGAAACATAAATTGTGTTTATTTTAATATATGCCTGTGACAGGCTATAAGAAAAATGTTGCAATTTACTATTTTCCTTTGTTTTCTTCTTCAGGCTGCTATTAATGATTTATAATTTTGCACAGTGCCATAGATTACCATGGCAACCACAGTCACATGGTACATGATGTAGTGAGCAGAGAGGCTTTGGAACACCCACCTGTTCTCTGTCTGCACTTTGACATTCTCATTCATCTCCCCTCCCTCTGCCATCATATTCCGTACTGATTTTTGTGTAGTCTGTGTACCTGACTGACTGTGTCTGTCTGTAAACCCTCAAGAAAGATTTAAAAAAAGATATAATGATTTGTAGAAGAATAGTTACAAATGACTGCTTGAAAGGTACTTATCTTTTTATTTAAATAAAATAAATCTTAAACGTGAGTTTGAGGCTTTAAATACAGGTAAAAATTGGAGAATGACACCTGAATTCTGCAATATTAAAAAAATAACTAATTTCTTAATATAAATTTGGTGAATGTGATGAAGTGTAGCGCAAAACTCACATAAGAGATTCAACTCTAGCAGTCTTCCTAATCAATTTAAAGATTTTTCAGAACGTACTAAATAAATAACTAGAATCTGATTGGTTGCTATAGGCAACATCTCCACTTTTTCACACCAGCAGTTTAGTAAATATACTCCCATGTATTTATTTTATGCCAATGATATGCAATAGGGGTTTTAATCATGGAACGATAAGGTTGTGGGAACATTGAAGTGTAAGAGGAGACACAATAAGGTGACCATGGGTAAAAAATGCAAATCTAGGCCTGGACTGAGCCATAGTTATCCCAAATAGATTACACATACATTTTCAAAGCTTAACCTAATTAACATAAAGGAACACCATTGAGGGTAGTGAATGGTTTAAGAGATAACTGCCTTAACTGGGAGAGCCTGAGCAAGGCTGTAGCCAAGGGAATATTAATCATGTGATCAAAGAATATAAAAACTAAGCCTAGAATATAGGGCTTTGAAGATTGGGACAGTTCTGCACAGCTATATAGAATAAGTGGAAACCCGAGGGAAAAAATCTCTAAGTAATTCTCCTTTTTAGAAACACAAGAAATTTGATAGCGGGCACTAACATTAACACAGTGGTGGGCAAAAAGAAAAAAATATATATTACCAGAGCTCCTAAAAATCACTTTAGATAGAATAAAAACTGTCAGAATGAAGACAAAAAAGATCTGCAATATTTATAAGAGTTTGTATACATGGGTGCTGAAAATCAACTCTCATTAGGAACCTAGACAAAACCTTGTGCTTTGTCCACACTTTAACTGGGTGTTTGAAGTGGGTTCATTAGTGAGCCTTTAAAGCTGCGCTTCAGCACAGTGTACTTACTAGGAACGAACCTTCCCACAGAATTGTGTTGTATTTTACCGAACGCTATACAATATTTTTGGAGCCTACCAGCTTCAAAGTGTGTCTAACAGTCTATAAGAATGGGCGGTAAATGGTTTAAATGAATACCCCTGTGTGTAAGGCATAAAAAGGTCACGACACTGTGATGCATTTTATGCACACAAATAAAATAATTCTCAGTAAATGTGCATTCTTGTTTCGGATGCACTTCATCTGGCTGCATTCACCACACCAGAATAAATCAGCAACTACAGCTGGAAAATATTTCCCTCTCTTTTCCCATCAGATTCTTGACAACACTAGATAGTCACTTCTGATTGGCTGATTGTATATCGGCCTCTAATTCTGATAGGTGCTTTCTTCGTTGCTGATGCTATATTATACGATTTTGTGGGTGCATTATAGAAAGTATGTTTTGCTTCTTTTATTCATACATGAGAAGGAAGATCAAACCTGGGGGTAAATGTATCAAGCTGAGAGTTTTCCGGCGGGTTTGAAAAGTGGAGATGTTGCCTATAGCAACCAATCAGATCCTAGCTGTCATTTTGTAGAACGTACTAAATAAATGATAGCTGAAATCTGAATGGTTTTTTCAAACCCGCCGGAAAATTCTCAGCTTGATACATTTACCCCCTGCTGTACAAAGGAGGGTTTATCTTATTTAAATCAACAGCAAACGCATGTTTCGTTATAAATAACGCTTTTCTGTGCTTATGACCTGGTTGGGTGTAAATGTATCTGCATACGCCTGACGTAAACCTGACACATAGGCTACTGGTGCAGAGTTTTGCGTACTTTGGGCATAAATATGCTATTTTTACCTGCAACTCTTTAGAAGTTTTCTTTTCAACGCCCACACATCCAACTCAGGATTAGCGCCTCTAGCTCTATACATGGTGTGTAGTAGTATAATTGCTTTGGTATTCGTTAACAAATGTATTACAAAGAATAATATACTCTGTACTGTAAATGCAAAGGATGTTAGACGTCACCTTAGACTGTGAATGCCATTTATGAAGGCACCAAAAGGACACTTTTGTATATAAAAGGGATATTGGTGGTACTCACTGGTGGTAGGTAAACTTTAACTGAATATATTTAAGCTTATACTGAATTAACTACATTTTTAATGTAATTTAAGTCAGGGCATTTAATGTAACAAGAAATTAGCAGCCTTATGTGTCCTCTAAGTAAATTGTATGCAAAACGGAAGCCAGTCCTTAAGCCTATTTACATGGAACTCACGTCATGGTATGTCAGTGTCAAGACAAGGTTATTTGACTGAACATGATGTTAACTGAATTATATATATAAATGTGTTTGTGTGTGTGTATGTGTCAACAGAATAACATTTTAATGTAAGCTAACACAATGTCATGTAGTTGAATTATAATTAAAGAAAAAAACAGCCTATTGCTCTATAAGTATCCCATATAACTAGACACACAGGGCATTATTTATAAGGCACTAAACGTCCAAGGCCACCCCAAAACCTTCTTTACTCCGGCTGTCTGACTCGTTTTGTGCAGGTGACCCGAGATGTTCTCAGCAGCAGCAGACGTATATTATAGCCACTTTCCAGGCTAAATGGTCATTGGGTCACAGGAGATTTGAAAGTGATGGTGTTATGTCAGAAATGTAGCACTTGAGTAGACTGAAGCTGTAGCTATATCCCTTCAAATTCCACCTTTTCTTCTAGACGTCAACCTTGGCGGCCTCCGAAATCAAATCTCCCATCGCTTGACCAATTTCAAAAACAATGACTGGGCATTATGCTTAATGGGAAACACCATCAATGTTATTGAAGTTATAATGTATTCTGTTTAACTGTTTATGGATTTAATGTTTCTTTAAATGTAATTTAAAATATAGTCATCATCATCGACACTTATTTATATAGCGCCACTAATTCCGCAGCGCTGTACAGAGAACTCATTCACATCAGTCCCTGCCCCATTGGAGCTTACAGTCTAAATTTCTTAACACATATACACACTCACAGACAGAGAGAGACTAGGGTCAATTTAAAAGCAGCCAATTGACCTACCAGTATGTTTTTGGAGTGTGGGAGGAAACCGGAGCACCCGGAGGAAACCCACGCAAACACGGGGAGAACATACAAACTCCACACAGATAAGGCCATAGTTGAGAATTGAACTCATGACTCCAGTGCTGTGAGGCAGAAGTGCTAACCACTTAGCCACCGTGCTGCCCAATAACTGGATGATGCACTTATTGGTTAATTTGTGACAAACATCCCTGACTCCATATTGCATCTGTCCCATGACTGAAGGCTCCAATCAAATGATTAGATTTCTAGAACGGAGCTGACGAAGCACAATCTAACAAGACGGGTTTGGTCCTAAAACTAACAAGTCACCGAACGTATAAACCGTTCAGCAGGAACTGAGTGAAAAATTACGTGTCAGTATTAATGTTATGGCCATTTCATTTTGCTTCCTTAAGCAAATTTGTAAATGTTTTTGGGCAGCAACAGATTGAATGATTTATTAGATATTGTTTAACAAAATCAATGACAGTCGTTGTAAATGTTCTCATGCGCCAAACATAGTCCCCCCCCCCCCCCCCCACACACACACATCAAGCCGAACATAAGAGTCGCGGGAAGAAAGATGTAGAGATTTCTCTAACCATAATGTACAATGAAAATTTACAAATGATGTACAGAATAAAATGTGACAAGAAATTATGTGAGGCTTCCATGGGAGGAATGGCTGAAAGGGATCTATTTTCTTTCCAGCATTGAAAAGAAAGACAAATAACAACTGGTATTTTGACTAAACCAATTCTAGGGCACAGTGATGCATTACAGTTTGTTTGTTTGAGACTATCTCTTATGTGGTTGATGAATGATATTCTCTTGTGCGGGATCCTTAAACACTAGCGGAATATTCAGTAAGTTCTCAAGTGTAAACATCTTCCTTTCTTTATTTCGAACTGTTGCCCCTTTTATTATACTTTTTTTATGCATGATCATACCTGCAAAGGCTTGTCATTCTTTTATTGTCAAGCCAGTATTCTCTGTGAACTGGTTTGAACTGCAGAGCATCGATTTTGAACGTAAGCAATAGGTTTCAATCCGCAGTCATATTTTAAGGACCTAAAAAAACACAAACGTGCCCCTCGTCGACTTTTATCTCAGTTATTCATAAAAAAAAGTGCTTCAAAACCGCACATTTGTTTTCGACGCACAAATCGCATCACAAACGCCTGCAACTCTGATAGACTTTATTTGTCCTGAGCAGAATTCGGAATGAAATCTTGAGGTCAAGTTTTTATAATAACCACTCCTTGTCGAAGACTAGATGAGGGCAACGCTCAAGGACTATTGGGCGTTCATCTCTTCTTGTCTACAGCAAGGAGCATTAGTTCTAAAACGTGACACCATCTCAACACTAGAAAAATCTCACAGGCCTGTACATAGATGCACAGTTCAAAAGTGGAGAATTTAAAGCATGTTTCGCCCACACGTATGCGCAAAATATCAGTAGCAAATATTGTGGTCTTAAGTGTGTATTTTGAGTCGCATTCATCTAAATCGAAGTCAAACTCAAAACACAGCAGTATTTCTATGTTAAGTGTATGTTAGGAATATAAATATGTATGCTTATGCCCAACTATAGTGTAGAGATAGGGTTTGACAGTGTTAGTTTCAGATGTAAAAGCTCTATTCGTACACAATATAATGTAACAAAGTGTCATATGCAGAAGAGATAATAGTTTCATACAGTGTTATCAAAAAATGCGCATGTCGCATTTTCCATATAAAATGTAATGAAATGCAAACACCCTAATATCCGTTGTTTGCCGCTTTAAAAATCCAGTGGATATCTTTTTTTTGCCATCATTATCAGCATGATTCTTTACATTAGGCCCTCCAACACCCACTATAATAAACTTCCTAAAAAGCGTATCTGGATAGGCTTCCAACTCACTAGTGCACATCTCCAGGAGGTGCATGATGCACTTGTTAAACTTATGGGTAGGTATGAATTTAGACTGTAAGCTCCAATGGGGCAGGGACTGATGTGAGTTCTCTGTACAGCGAAGCGGAATTAGTGGCGCTATATAAATAGCTGGTGATGAGGATGATAGCCCCGTTCCACTCCTACGGGGCAAGTGCAACATGTGCTCAAATCTAAGTACAGACATATTTTTGTATGTATAGTACAGAAATGCATTTATTTACACCTTTCAAATTGACTTCTGTCCATTTCTAAATGAAGCCCAACAGACATCATTGGCCTGAAAACCACTACAATAAGTATGACACTATAATGAAAATATTTTAACACTTTAAAGAACTATGATAAATGTTAACCTCGAACTTTTATCTGTTGCAGCATCTGACATCATGAAATCATTTGAAAGAACACAAACAATGTTAAGCTCGGTTGCCAGGAAAAATGTGATATGACAAAAGGATTAAATGCTATCATTCATTTTGTCTATTTCCCCTTTAAAAGCTCACAATAGATCATGCAAAACAGCATTTGTAATGCAGCGATTGTTCAATGAATGCCATGTCATTGTCTTTGGAACATCTTGTTTAACGTATAATTTACAGAGCCACAGTGGTACATCAGCCAATGAGTTTGCTATTCTCTTTACAAAACACTGTTTAATTGAAGGTGCATAATTTGCATTGAACACTGCTGGTAGTTCAATGCCACATGACGTCCTTTTGGCCAGTAAGTGGACAATATTGAAAGCTTCACTTGGAACAAACAATCACATCTTCTGTTTGATGGTGACAGAATTGAAGGCTTGATCCAAGCTGTAAATAATAGCTTGTTGTGGTGACATCTCAGGGATGGAATAATAAGAGCTTAATGAAAGCGTAAATGGAAATATCTATGCAATCAGTCTGAAATATTCACATTTCTGCTTAACAATAGCTAGTACTCTATTTCGAAAATACTATTTATTCTAGTCTTTGTGTGTAGGGCACCATTTTTACAAAGGGTATTCATTACAATGTTTCATTTAAATCCAATCGTAAATAAAATTAATATAGTTTGCTTAAATGAGAAGAATGAGACAGAGTTTTATACTTCCTTGGGGCACTTAGGATAAGCCTCACCTGTCTTAGCAATAAATATGGAGATATGTGTGTTGTATTGTGGGTAGGTTAAAATATAGGTGTTAGACACTTTGGTGGCTCAGTGGTTAGTGCTGGGGTCATGAGTTCAATTCCCGACCTTGGTCTTATCTGTGTGGAGTTTGTATGTTCTCCCTGTGTTTGTGTGGGTTTCCTCCAGGTGCTCTGGTTTCCGCCTACATTCCAAAAACATACTTGTAAGTTAATTGGCTGCTATCAAAATTGACCCTAATCTCTCTCTCTGTCTGTGCATTAGGGAATTTAGACTGTAAGCTCCAATAGGGCAGGGACAGATGTGGGGTTAATTGGCTGCTATATAAAATTGACCCTAGCCTTCTCTCTCTCTCTCTCTCTCTCTCTCTCTCTCTCTCTCTCTCTGTGTATGTTAGAAAATTTAGACTGTAAGCTCCAATGGGGCAGGGACTGATGTGAGTGAGTTGTCTGCACAGCACTGCGGAATCAGTGGTGCTATATAAACAAATGATGATGATGATATTCCGTGATGCCTCCTCTACAACTAAAAGGGTTGTACACTCTACATGGAAGTGTTACCCATAGCAACTAACCAGATTCTAGCTATCGTTTATCTAGTACATTCTAGAACGCTACAATGCCGCCATGCAAACCACTGGTATGTTTGGGGCAATAGGACCAGCTACAGGCCTGTCTTGCACTTCCCAGGCTCTATCAGCCACAGAAGCACATGTACTTAGGGAGATCGGGTAAATTACCTTTCTATAATATTGTGAGGGTGCTGAGACATTAACTCATCATTTAGTAGTGCAATAATATTTTGCAATATTATATCCACTCATCTTCTTAAAAAGACACCGGGTCTGCAAAATGCTTTAGCACCTCTGCATTGCGTTCATTCCCGTGCTGCCCCCCTTCACTGGAATGAACTCCTTCGTTCCATCCGCCTCTCTCCTACTTTGTCCTGCTTCAAACATGCACTGAAGCCTACCAACCATCCACATAACCCCTCCACTCGCTCTCTCTCCCCCTTGCCTCATCTGGCTCCCCTGTGCCTGTTCTATTTTCCCTCCCTTAGGATGTAAGCTCACTTGAGCAGGGCCCTCTTCCCTTATGTCTCCCTACCTGTTCTTCTGCTCCATTTTTTGCATCAGCCAGCCTGGAGTTTCTGAAGTATTGGTATTTTTGTATATTGTTTTGTACAGTTTCACCCTGTATAGTCGATTGTTTGTACTGTGTACGGCGCCGCGGAAACCTTGTGGCGCCTAACAAATAAAGGTTATTAATAATAATAATAATAATAATAATAATTGACTAGGAGGCAATCATTTGCTGCTGGTCCTGTATCTATAGTATCAGGACCAGCAGCAACATAGATGTCTAGGAAATCTATGCTGTCAGACGGCAGCGATGGAGTGGAAGTAACCAGCCAGTCATGGAATGTTTCCAATACTAAGTCAGATCAGGTGATTTTTTTCATATATCAACTGTTTATTTTTATTATTGACTATGTGCTGTGCGTGGTTTCATATATTTGAAAGTCTATTGAGTTATGATTATTTAAGTACTCCCTTATTTAATTGTATGTGTCACTTGTATGATTTAAATTATTTGAATGAAGGCACAGACATTAGGACACAAGTTGTTAGTGTAACGCTTGGCATATGAATATAGAAGTGACCAATTGATCACTTTGATTGAATATTGGTTCTATGTCTTCAAAGGAAAGAATGTATGATAACATTGAGCAATGTAAAACACAATCATAGATTATTATATCACGCTAGTCAGCTAATGGATACAATAAAGACAAAGTAAACCCACACACACTGATTAACTTGATACTTTTAATATAATATATGCCTTGACTTCTAGATAAGAACTGCAGGGACAGAACCAGGCCCGGCGCTCCCATTAGGCAAGGTTAGGCACTTGCCTAGGGCACCGGGCTCTGGAGGGCGCCACATAATTCTAAAATACTTTAAAACTGTGCGGCGACCGCTGACCATACCTGTCACGGCCTCCGCACAGCATTCAGATGGACGGGGAGGGGGGGTAAGAGGCTATTTTGTCACCACCGCCGCCTCTCTGCTCTGTCTCCTCCCCTCCACTTACTAGTGTCAGTGAGTGGAGGGGAGAAGACGGAGGAGAGAGGCGGCGGTGGTGAGACAAGGTAAGGAGAGGAGGGAGGAGGGAGGAGGGCGGCGATTTTTGCGGGGGGGGGCGCCACTTTTTTTAAAAATGCCTAGGATGCCGTGGACCCTAGCACCAGCCCTGGGGGCGCCACTTTTTTAAAAATGCCTAGGGCGCCGTGGACCCTAGCACCGGCCCTGGACAGAACGGAATATAAAGAAATACATTAACCGCTGATTTTTCCCCACTCTCCTTTAAAAGAAGAAACAGAACTTTATCTTCATTACACAGTAAAACATGGCAGATCTTTTGCATTTAACAGATAAACTAATGAGGAAGCAAGTAAAATTGCCATAAATGTCATCACCAGACAACAGAATAAAGACATTAGAAGTTAATAATACACAACGATAGCATGTTGGAATTTTAAATAGGCTGGAACTTGACGAGATGCTACCAACGTAGCTAGCGAACAATAGAAAAATAAAGAAAATGAACAATACAAAGATATTATTAGCAAATGTTAAACAGTCACTATTATGAGAATGTGGAATGTGCTTATACGTACACTTATAAACACAACAACGATACTGAACTTGCACTGTTTAAAGAGGAACTAAAATAGTAACTGAAATAAGTGAGGACATATTTTAAAATAAATTCCTTTGTCTACTGGAAAGATAGTGATTACTGTATAGGTTTATAAACGAACCGCAAATTATTTTATATTCCTCAGTGAGGGCCTGATTCAAGTCAGAATTCTAATTGGGCGTAATTTCCGTGTTTAAAAAGAGTACGCAAATTTGGCGTAGTTCAGCCCTTGTTCAAATCAAAGTGTTTTTTAAGATAAGTCATTATTATTATTACCTATATTTATATAGCGCCACTAATTCCGCAGCGCTGTACAGAGAACTCATTCACATCAGTCCCTGCCCCATTGAGGCTTACAGTCTAAATTCCCTAACGCACACACACACAGACTTGGGTTTGGGTCAATTTTGTTAGTGGCCAATTAACCTACTAGTATGTTTTTGGAGTGTGGGAGGAAACCGGAGCACCCGGAGGAAACCCACGCAAACACGGGGAGAACATAGAAACTCCACACAGATAAGGCCATGATCGGGAATTGAACTTATGACTCCAGTGCTATAAGGCAGATGTGCTAACCACTGAGCCACCGTGCAGCCCATGATTTGAATAGGGCTGGAAATATGTTCTGCATAATATGTGCATACTTTCCGTATTCGTAGGCACACATAAAGCCTAGAGTATTATCTGCATTTTGTACTATGTTTACTACATGAAGATTTAGTTATGTGTCAACGCATATAACGTTTATATGATCATACGTTAAAATAACAACATAGTAACAAACCCACTAAAAAAAGAACAAATTAAACTATATATTTTTGCATATAATTCATATATTTCAGAAATATTTTAAAATAACTAACTAAATAAATAAATCTTCAATGTGTACCGTTGTTCTGTGCTAGCTACTGAGACGCACGCATGAAAGGTAGTAACAAGTGTGTCTATGTGTGTGTGTGTGAATGTTAGTGAATTTAGACTGTAAGCTCCAATGGGGCAGGGACTGATGTGAGTGAGTTCTCTAAATGGTAATGATGATGAAGGACAATGCCATATCGGCCATCACTAACATGCTGTTCTGTAGCAGGTGCAAAGTATAAGTCTGATTATATCTATACTAACGCTAAACACAGGAAAAGAAAGAGCCGCATCTGAGTGGAAACGCCCTTACTGTAAATGGTCACGGTAGTCCGCCCCTTCCCTCTCTCATTCTGCCTCTCCAGGCGTAAGGGATGGTAGGTCTCCGTTGCTTGCTGATATGAAGTCTGTACAATTGCGTTCATGTGTAATTATGGTTTATGGGCATGCGTAGTGCTAATTCACGCAAACGGGTGTACGCCCAAATTGTCTCAAAAATAAAAGTCTATTATTTGTTCGTGATTTACAGTGGCAAAATAAATGCCTTTGTCCTCACTTTTCATAGAGGACCCAAAAGTTCTCAAGCCTCCCATAAATGAAGTATACTATGTACCTAATAAGCATTTCCATAAAACTCCTACATTTACACAGCATGGAAACTCACGGATGCTGCAGGCAATGTTAAAATTAACACACAGCAAAGCCAATGCTTATTATAAAGTGTGTGTGTGTGTGTGTGTGTGTGTGTGTGTGTGTGTGTGTGTGTGTAAAGGTTCTATTACAGTGGAAGTAATTTATTAAGCTAGATGGGAAAACTTTTTATGTGCCAGAGCTCCAAGCTATTCTCACCAGTGGTTGTCCAGCATTATGCTTGCCCACGGAAGAACTAAAGTGGGTGCAGCCACATCATGACCCGCAGGTGATGGAGGGCTGGCAATGCTAGGCCGTACCCTCTACTGAGGTCCCCACTCAAAGGACCAGAACAGAGGCCCCTTCTGAGCGCAGAGTTTGTATATGATGGGCCGTGGACCCCTACCTAAATTTTGGTATGGGACTCAGAGATTCACTGATACACCACCAAACCTTCTTTCTGCTCTTGCTGGATGTCTCCTAAACTAGGTGCACGGGGAGGTGGAAAGATCAGATAAGGTGCAATATACATAGTGTAAAGTAATTAGGAACACGGTCCCCCCATGGGAAGTTCTTACCTACAATCTTCGCTCATTCTTCGCTGACCGATACCTGCGCATTGTAACAGCTGGTACAAGTTTCATATAGGAGCTCGCTCCTAATTGGATCTGCCCCTAAAAACGACATAAAAGTCTCACCTCCTACCACCCCTTTCATTAAATTAAACTTGATCTACTTTCAATAATCTCATCTTTTTGCTACTGTATTTTCTCTAAAATGAAGCAGGACAGTTAATCAATACAAGGGGAGCAATGGCAAATTTTAGCCTGCGGGGCAAGACTAGACTCAGCAGCCTATTAAGAACATTTTAAAGAAAAAACAATGCAGGTGGCCTAGTGACCCAGCCCAAGGTAGCCCACTATGGGTCCAGCCTGGGGGACAGATACCCCCCTGCCCCCTAGCCCAGCCTGCTTCTGATCAAAGATATCAAAAATATTTGCATCCAGTAGATATGTTTGTATCTACAAAATGTAAACTTTTCAATATTCACAATTTAAAAATCAGAACACTGTAGGCCACAGTCTTTATCCACCCTGGTTTACATCCACGTTTGTCCAGGCAAGTCCTCGAATCACTAGGTCACAAAAGTGGTTTGTCCACAAAATATGGACTTTTGCCTTTTTTCCAAACCTCGCTAAGTATGTAATCATTTTGATGACACAGAACTCTAATCTGCCCATTGCCCAAATCTACAATAGCACAGTATGACCCTGACTGGACGCATAAGGAATAACACTATTTATTTACAATGATGATAATGTGGCTTTATTTTAGAATTAAAAGATTTGATTTTTTTTTTCCATTCCTTTTGTAGTTGGGATAAAATAGATGTTATTGGATTAAACGTTTGACTTTCCTTGAAAATGAAGTGTTGCATTGCAAGAGAGTGACTGATCAAAGACTCTTTTCCATTTGTATTTTCGTGCACGGTGATCAAAGTCCTGCAACGGGCCAAATATATTCACAAGCGGGAATGAGCTTTCTGTCGGCATTATGTGCACTTAATTTTCCCTGGTTTTCCTATCAACGAGAGAGCCACACTCTGCGTGTGCCTGTCATACACCATCAGATCAGTACCCTCGGGAACTCAAGTTGGAATGTCAGTGGCTTGCTCCGATATTCATTCGTTTTTAAATGAAGTGACAAATCCGTAGATGGTTTTTAGTTTGCTACTCTGTCTTTTATTCGAAACATCTTTAATATGTCTAAAATCACCACACTAATCTATGTTTTTGTTGTACCCGGCAGGGGCTAAGGCAAAGAAATAAATTAATTCCAAACAATTTTACTTCACTGTTAAAAAAAAAAAAAAAAAAAAACTGTCTATATATATTTGTGCTTTTCAAAGTGCCGGGAAATAAGAAACATGAAATCTTACGTTGGCAGTTGGAAATCGCTCATTCCTTTGTAAGAGGAGGTTTTCTGTAGATTACAAAGAAAAGGTGGAATTGAGAAGATGATACATACTTGACTATTTCAAGATCTGCCCTGTGGGCTCTGTGACTAAGAGGTATGGCAAGAAAATTTGGTGGTGCCTTAATGTCATTTGCTTCATTATGTGGGCAAGGAAAACTCATGTGATGATGCCAATCACGTCACATTGATGCTATTGACATATCAAGTAGGCTGGGACGAGGTGCCAAGGGGTCGACTTTGTAGGCCCATTAGTCTGCTCTATTGTCTCTCTTTAGTCTGCCATCTGGGAGGTCTTCCAATAATCCAGTAGTCTCCTGGACATCATGGGATAGAAGGTAAACAAGAGATAAAGTTTGCATTTAGCTTGCCTTCTTGGGTGTCTTATTAAACGCAAGAAACAATGTCAGTTCTTGCCAGCTCTGTCCATCTCTGTCTGTCAGTCCTCAATAAACAGTTCTCCATGCAAAGTGCTCTACAGTGGAGCGTACAACAGTTTGTTAAGATCTACATATGAAAATTGGTATCATGAAACAACTTATTTTTTAAAAATAATGATGGACAATAATGTCTAAAATGCTAAGCTATTCAATTTGACATGAGTTATCTAGTCCAGCTTAAGGGCCTTCGCTACTATTTTGAAAATACATGATGCTCATAGAAAATGGTAGAAGGGTAAGCATCATACCAGGCAAGATTTAAAAACGAAAACACTTCTTCCCCATAGGCTGAAGTCTAAAATAATAATTCTTCTTCTTTCTTCTTTCTTCTTCTTCTTCTTTTTCTTCTTCTTCTTGTTTCTTGTTTCTTGTTTCTTCTTCTTTCTTCTTTCTTCTTTCTTCTTCTTCTTCTACTTCTTCTTCTTCTTTCTTCTTTCTTCTTTCTTCTTTCCTCTTCTTCCTTCTTCTTCTTTCTGTCCAAAAGCTATTAATGAAACCTAAACATAATGGGCCTGAGTCAATTAGGAAAGTAAGGCAAAAAAATAAGTAAATGGTCTCCGGGACAACTGTGTTACAATGCGAGGGGTGCAAATTAGTTTATTATTTTGCACATAAGATAAATACTGGCTGTTTTTTCATGTAGCACACAAATACTTGATAACTTTATTTTACACTAAAATTTAAAGTTGATCTAGGACATCCCCTACCGCAACTATAAATCTGTGCCCACATTTTAAATTTACCCCCACCCCCCATCTCCAATGTAACATGGTTTTGACCAGGTGCAAAGTTACTCTTTTTTATGCTTTGCTCTCCTTAATGACTCAGACCCAATGATTCATATACTACTGTTATTTATCCAATGATAAAGCATCACATTCACCCATGTGGGAAAACAACACTATCTCAGCATAGCAGAGGAATTTTTGCTTTCTATATAGAAACAGATGTTCCGTTTCAGTATAGGAATAAATGATTCTTATACTGTACTGCATTAACATTGTGTTCATACATGAGAGAACGTGGCTCTTTATTGCTAGATAAATACCACTTCTATAAACGGGTCGTAAACCGCCACCATGGTTTTTGTAAGCTCATATTATCATATCTGTACTGGTACATAAAATAGTTGCAGGTAAATATTTGTAAATCCTTTATACTGCAATACCCCTAGCCTCTCACAATTGCCAGCTATTGACAAATTTTACACTGTGGTTGTCCACGGGGCCAGGTAGGTTGTTTAGCGTTAATTTTAAACTGTAAATACACTATAAGACATGGACGTAGCCAGAGATTGTCGACACATAGTGCAATTTGCTCATTCCTGATCACGTTGTCCCCGAAATAATCACAGACAACCATTGTGTAATGTTAAAAAAAAGTCAGATATTGTGCAGGCTGGAAAATCTCTTTTCCCAATGATCAACATAAGCAAGACTTATCGGTATGTATAGAGCTTCCTGAGACATATGGTCCAATCGGCTAACAACTAAGATCTGCAAAACATGTCTAGGGTGGTTGTGGTGTTTGTGTTTAAGTTGGCCGTTGATTGTTTGGTGATTGGATAGTTCAGCCACATCTATTCACTTGTGGCTAACTTTATGAAAGGACTCCATGGGGTATATTTACTAAACTGTGGGATTGAAAAAAGTGGAGATGTTGGCTATAGCAACCAATCAGATTCTAGTTATTATTTATTTAGTGCATTCTACATAATGACAGCTAGAATCTGATTGGTTGCTATAGGCAACATCTCCTCCTTTTCAAACCCGCAGTTTAGTAAATAATCCCCCAGGCCTTTCATGTAATCATGCTAATTGTAACTGAAGCAATTATATTGCATTGGAGCCTATTTTTGGAGAGATAGTCAAAGCTCCATTAATGCTTAAAGTGGCTGCAGAAGAGAGGTGTGAGCGGGATGATAAATCAGCTACCACATTGTCTATAATGGCGGCTTCTCAGTGGCCAACCCACTCACCTCCCCCCTGCAGCATCACATGGTTTCAACCGGCACTGAGACACTAACCACTGAGCCTAAGGAAAAACAGCTGGGGAAGGGGTGAAGCTAAAAACCTGTAGGTGGTAGCCCGAGTGTAAATATATTTTTCTTAAGACATAAATGTATCCATTTGAATTCATAGCACTATTCTTCTCTCTGTAAAACAAATTCCTATTGCAACATACAAGATTATATATGCATCCGTTCTACTTTCCCTTCGAGCCAGCAACACTGAGAATCAAAAGGTTGGCGGATAAATCCCGGCGCCTCTACATGTTATTGTCATTTTTCATGATTATTTTACCTTGTGGCGGGTACATGAAACGTACCCGTTTTCATTATGATAAATGACCACTGAAGTCCTAAAAAATGTTTATGCCGTATACAGCGCAGAGATTTCCTCTAGTGTATTTTGCATGTGTAGAATATCAGCATATTCACAATAATTAGGTATATATTATTGCTAGAATTACATTACATGCTGTCATTTGGTGGGGAAGTTTCAGTTCTGACTTCATCCTGCAGTGTTACATTATGAACAAAATATTAACATCGCAGGTCAAAATTTACATTAAAACTGTATTTTGCTTGGACTCAGCACTGTGGCGTCCTGTTAGTGATAGGCGAGGAATGAATAACTCCTGAGAGGATACTAGACTGTATTCGAGCCAATTACAATCCAGGTTCTTTATCACGGCTACAATGTAAGCTGCAATATTTATTCGTTTAATTAACACTATCAGTGCAGGACATACTGCGAACCGCATTTTGCAACTGCGCTTTGCAAGCCAAACTAGCCCGCATACAGTTAAAATGTAAAATATTCAGCCCACTGTGATGCTCCGTATCAGTCTGGTTTATTAATATCTGTCATAGCCAACAAATAAATTAGGCATGAACTGTCCAAATTTAAAGTTCTTCCCTCCTCCTCCTCCTGTAGTTTTTTTCCCCCTTGTTTATCTATTGCAACGAACAGAATCTCGCATTCAAATTGGAATTCCTCATGAAATTTAAAATGCAATGTTATGTCGAATAAGGGAAAAAAAACACAAGCATGCTCTAGATGTTCCGCAATATTTGCATATTCTATTAATTGTTGCAAAAAGAAAAAAATTTAAGCAGCATTGCTTGAAGAGGTCCTATGTTGCCTTTTTTTATTGTATGTGTCCATTTTTGTGGTGTAAATGTATTCCTCAGTGTGCATGCAAACCAAACTGCTTCCATAGCGTGATTGATTTATAAAGTGGAATGGCAGTGTTTGTAGTAAACGTGAAAGTCATTTATATATATAATATGATTAAATACAAACACTAGTGATGGGCATAAGTATATGAATTTTTATGCCATATATACACCTGACGTGGAAATACTACTGTTCATAGTTTGAAGATATTGAGAAAGGTGCAACTCCACATACACAGGTAAGTCCGCAGTTTTAAGGTACATAAAGTGAGTGCAATTTGCGCTTTTTTAAAATTGGACAGGAATTGCACGCAGGTATGATTGTATTAGCGGATCTCAAGAAACGTCTCTAGTTGCATACGGATATACGTATGCTCTGGCTTTACAGAATTTGCCGTAAGCAGACAGACACGGCACTCTGAAGGATACACACAATGCATAGGTATATATATATATATCTGTAATATAAATGCCTAGTGGCGTGTGTTAGTCTGTCTGTGTGCGTGTGTGTGGAAAAAATAAAACCAAGCTGCAGCGCCACCTGCTGGGCAGAGTTATACACTGACCTACTAAATTCTCAGTGTGTGTGTGTGGAAAAAAAAATTCAGAAAGGGCTGAAATTTGGTATACTAAGATGTTTTTAATTTGTTAATTTAATTTGTTAATTGTTAAAAGTGTTTATAAAGATTTAAAAAAACATATATATATTTCTTGAAGGAGAAGTGACAGTTGGGAGTGGTTGGTGGTTGCCGGGG
Source organism: Mixophyes fleayi (assembly GCF_038048845.1). NCBI lineage: Eukaryota > Metazoa > Chordata > Amphibia > Anura > Limnodynastidae > Mixophyes > Mixophyes fleayi. The sequence goes on along the minus strand of NC_134411.1, from coordinate 84,857,105 downwards.
GTGACAGTGGGGAGTGGTTGGTGGTTGCCGGGGGTGACAGTGGGGAGTGGTTGGTGGTTGCCGGGGGTGACAGAGCGAGAGGAGTGTGATACTCAGGACCGCTGAGAGAGATCCCTGTGTCTGGATAGACATCTGGATAGATGTGGCGATGAAAATGAAGGATGAGGTGATGGAGAAGAATGATGAGGTGGTGACATGTGGACAAAATCACGTTAAAAAAGGGCGCTTACGTCGGGAAGTAATGCTCTTCCCCTGAGGAGGCCTGGGCTATGGCCCAAATGCATGACAAGAACCTTTTTAACACCTTAAGTAGCTTGATTTGACTAGAATGCATGAGTATCATGCATGGGTTAACTTGTATATATATTTTTATATATATATATATATATATATATATATATATATAAAGTCCCATCAGAAGGCACAAAAAAATTATTAAAAACATTAACACCTATTAATAAAATAATCATTAATAAAATGACATTATAAAAACTTCTTACCATAAAATACATATATCAGGATTTCCATACTGTACACCAGTGGATCCCAAACTTTCTCAGTTCCAGGCACCCTTAGGGTCTCCGTAATTATTTCAAGCCACCCCTAAGCCAAAGTAATTACCAAGTAGTCCCCTGCCTTGCTTTCCACCGGCCCTGGCCGCGGCACTCCTGTGAGATCGCCACGACACCCCAGGGAGACACGGCGCACACTTTGGGAACCACTGGTGTACACTATACATAAAAAATATTTTTTCAGTTATTCTTAATTGTAAACACATGATCTGGCATGTATACGCGACTGTCATCACTATCAGTCGACACATACATATAGCTGGTGCAAGTGATACAGATACAAATCACATAACTCAGAGATGCCCAGAGCTTGAATCGGACGTTGCTGTGTGCGCTCAAACCTTGTCACGCCCTTACTGTACATTGACTATGTGCCTCCGCTCCTTCCCTCCTCCATTACACCCTTCAAATCGTAGGCTGTCGCAAGTGTCCTTTGCATGTGAAGATGAATTGCATTCACTTATGTTCACTGGCGTATTCAGGGGCTGGCTGGGCTGGGGGTCATAGGGGCATCTGCCCACCGGGCCGGTCCCATACTGGGCAACCTTGGGCTGGGTAACTGGGCCACCTTCACCTTTCTCTTTAAAATGTCCCCAATAGGCTGCTGAATCGGGTCTTGCCCCACCGGAGCTAAAACTTTCCAGCTCTACGCTGGGCATATAGTCCGTTACTGAGCATGCGTACAAAAAATCTTTGACGCAAAATACGTCACGTATCAGAATTTACGTTTCTTAACAAATCAGGCCAGCGGTGAGCGTAATGTGTCTCATTCTAAATAAGGCTCTTAGTATTTAGCAAAACAAAAAAATGTGATGCCTCTGTAGAGAGCAAGTAATATAGCACACGTAATACAGTGGCTTCAAAATCATTCACACTGAGCTCTGTCTTTCACAAATTCTCCTGTGTTGTATGAAGGAAACCTGTATGGGAGTGAGCAAGAGACATATAGGACTTGCTATGGGTGTCATATGTATGTTTAACAGTTACATGATCAACATTTATATGGGCGACACCATAATATAGACAAGGTTGTAAAGTCGACAATAATTACATTGAAAGTATTATTAGGTCAACAATTCAAATGTAGACAGTATTATTAGATCGACAATAATATCCCTAATCATATAGCACTGTCTACATTGGACTTATCAACCTAATAAGTCTGTCGACATTTGAATTGTTGACCTAATGTCAATTTTCTGAATGTCGACCAAAATTAATGTCTAACTGCGGACAGTATACCCTTGCACCTCTTGCTATAGTATGCGCTCTACAATAGAAGAACATTGGACCTCATTTACAATGTGCAAAACTGCCAGGTTGTGGTGGAAAATCCTCTTTGCCGATGTTACGTGCCTTGACGAGAGCCGCTAATGCAAAATGCTGGAGAGGAGCAGACATCCGCACAGTAACGTACAACGGGTGCGTGGTGTCAGCTCTCCGTCATCATGCCAAGATAAGATACACTGCATGAATCCAAAGATGCAAATTTAAATGATCAAAAAATTAATATCCAGTAGCTGTTTATTACATTTATTGCATTTTCCAGATATAAAGTCTTGCAGTAGTACCTGCTGATTGATATGTTGATGATAATTCCCTAAGCAGTGGGGGACAACCACCGGTGTATACACAAGGCAAATAGGCCCTAAAATCTCTGCCTGCTTGCATGTTTTGCACAATAATAAAATGTGTTCTACTAACTGCACTCTACACACCCCAGAGGCTCTGTCACGTCCTGTCATGAGGATCTCAGGAAGTCTCCTGGGCTGTTCTTCTTTTCTTAAACTCCGATCTATTCCACAAGACTATTATTGATCAACCTTTAAACGATCATTGAAAATTCTGCTTACCCTGACTCCTCTTCTGGTGCTTTATATCAATTATGCTTTTTCCAATGAACCCACTTAAATCTGACTTCCTTTCACTTCACCCTCCCCCCCCCCCCCCCCCATACATTCTGGGCCTGATTCATTAAGGATCTTAAATTAAGAAATATCTTATTCCAGTCTCCTGGACAAAACCATGTTACAATACAAGGGGTGCAAATTAGTATTCTGTTTTGCACATAAGTTAAATACTGACTGTGTTTTCATGTAGCACACAAATATCAACTTTAAATTTCAGTGTACAAATAAGCTATCAAGTATGTGTGTGCTACATGAAAAAACAGTCAGTATTGAACTTATGTGCAAAACAAAATACTAATTTGCACCCCTTGTATTGTAACATGGTTTTGTCCAGGAGACTGAAATAAGATATTTCTTAATTTAAGATCCTTAATGAATCAGGCCCTCTGTCTCTTTTGTTTGCATTCTCCCTTTAGATTGTAAGCTCTCACAAGCAGCACCTGATTTACCCTCTGTTTGTATGTTCACCTCTTACTAATTCTATAGCCCTGCATAAAATGATGTTGCTTATTAAATTCTGAATCATCATCATTATCATTATTATCATCATCATTACCAAGATTATAATCTTCATCACCATCGGTCTAACCTGTGTTACCGGTAATTCTGGAACAGTGAAAAATGTAGCTTGAATCAAATAACATAGTGCATTGAATCTTTTAAAGGCCAATGCTAAGAAGGACTGTTAGTAGTTGTAAGAGATTATATTCATAAAATGTGTATTATGTTGTGCGCCTTATTTGTTGGACACTGCATTTCCAATGATAATGCATATAAATGTTACTGTTCATACACAGATAGTGATCCTTTATCATGACGCCGAACAGACTCGAACCATCAAGGTTAAATCACTTGTAATTGTAGTTGCATAAGAACTCTCTCTCAAACATAATATTAACATTACCACTACTGACAGGGCATGGCTCATATTATTCAACCTTGAATTGATATACCTCAAATGATTGCACCTTGGGGTGTCAACAAATGCTCCATTTGCCCTAACAACAATGCAGTGACTTACCTAATCCAGTGATCAATTATCCATAGTCTTAATAGACTGTAGCAGCACACTGGATTTTTGAAAGCACATGACAGAACGTGACTTGAACCATGGACCACTTATGTCAAGCTATTGTCATTTATTCTTTCTGGAATATTCACCCGAAGTGATCAGGTTACAGCAATGGGCGTCACACATTCGTATAGGACTGCATGTCAGATACCTGTTACATACACTCTGCTAGAGACTGTATTTAAACAGCAGTAAAAGAAAAACTGTATATTAGATTTACAAAATAGCTTTTGGGTCTATTGTACTCATTCATGGAAAGAAAAGAGTGCAGAAATCTAGACTTAGCCTTAGACTTTACTTTTTACTATTTTTTACAATAAGACCCCCTTCCTACATCTAGCAGAACCCCAGGTCCCAAGATTTGACACCCTATTTTTGAGGAGAAACCCACCCCATACAGTACTAGCAGTCCCATAATGTTCCATTGGCTGCAGATATTTACTTTGAAACTCAAGCCTGTGATCCCTGATGCATTGTGGGACTGCAGTCCAACATCGTGGGTGACTTTCTGCATTTGCTGAAAACCTAGGGGTATATTTACTAAACTGCGGGTTTGTTAAAGTGGAGATGTTGCCTATAGCAGCCAATCAGATTCTAGCTGTCATTTTGCAGAATGCACTAAATCAATGAAAGCTAGAATCTGATTGGTTGCTATAGGCAACATCTCCACTTTTTCAAACCAGCAGTTTAGTAAATCTAGCCTCTAGAGACTGTGCAGGTCTACTAATTAAGAAAAAATAATATTTCAATAACAAAAAAAAAATATTCTTTAAAAATATATATTCTTTATTCTTTTATAATTAAATAGAATTTACTTTTTTACTTTGTTTTATAAAATATAGTGCAGCATTTTATTGTGCTCAACATATTCTATATATTTGACTTTTAATTCTTTTCAGCCAGGATATCAGCAAACTTTATAAGGCATTTAATCTTCCTTTTGCCTTTTCAAATCATTTTAAGTGTTACTATTTAGATATTAACACATAGGGAATAATCTCGTTTGCTCAAGAATTGGCATGGAAACAGGACATCCCACAGAACAGATGCCGCGTACAGGAATATGAAATCTGTCCAATTACACTCATATTCTTACACTGGTCGTAACAAGAGATTCAACAACTAGCATATTTATTGAGTTTGATGCTATCTGAATCGACAGACACACACACAGTCCTGCAGTAAACCATTTTCAATTGATTGCTGGTGTTAAAGTCAATTTAGAACCTCACGGGACCTTTCAGCAAGCTGAAGTATTCCTAAAAAAATGTAGCAAGGATCGGTCCTTTAAAGGCACACTAACCTAGTTATTGAATTTGCTTAAAAGTGTAATCCCCCCTAAAAGTGAAGTGTGTTTCTTTTTTTCCTTTTTTATTTTTAATAAATTCTCTATTTAGAAAAATGTCTCGGTACAAAATCCGTAGAGTAATCACAAGGCTACATTAAAAAATGTGATTGATATAGCAAAAGTGTGGGTTTGAAAAAGTGGAGATGTTGCCTATAGCAACCTATCAGATTCTAGCTGTCATTTATTTAGCACATTCTACAAAATGACAGCTAGAATCTTATTGGTTGCTATAGGCAACATCTCCACTTTTTCAAACCTGCAGTTTAGTAAATATACCCCTGCTGCATTTTTCAAGTGTTTTAAGAGTGACTTTTTTATATTGAGATATTGGTATATTACTATGGGACAGCAGCCAAAACCCTGGGTCTCTGGGAACCTCATGTCCAACTATTATCTCTGAGATTCTGAAAACTTCCAGAAATTAGTAATACATGTACAATCCCACCATATATGGTAGAGCGTTCCAGGGGCCTCGATACATATTCAACGGGTTGGAGGCATTTGTGGGTGTATTTATGGAGAAAAGAAGGTCATCTGTACCACAGTATGTTTCTTTAACATAAATCACTCTGGTTATCAGTAAGAACACACATGGAGTTTCAAATTTTTCTCAGTGTTTTGACGTGATTGTTAGGTGTTATATCATTACCGTAGCACCCACAGTCACATGACATATAATTTAGCTTTGGAATGTTTGCAGCATAAAGCTCTTGCCCCTACTTCCTTTCCTCTGCCATTGCATGTCCACCAAGCAGCTTGGTGATTGACTGGCTCAAACTAAGAGATCAGTTCACACTCTCCTAATCTAAATGTTTGCAGGGGAGATACACTTTTAGCAGTGACAGCCCTAGGAATGTGAATTAGTATCGGAGTTATAGAAGATCCTCGTGGAAAATTCCGTTTCAGATTCATGTTACAGAGATGCAAAACCTACAGTTAAATTAAGAAAAGAAGTATGTGTATGATAATATCTTTAACTGTTCCCAACAAATATAATATGCACATGCTTGTAATAGTTTTAACTCTGCCTTGTGAAGGCATTGACCAAACCTAAGTAGATGTGTATCCAGTGGTCAAAATGGGCTGGTATACGGTGGTATGGCATAGCACCACTTCTCCTACTACCGTCATTGTAAAGCTATCATATTCCATTCACTTACATTTTCCATACAGTCACATCTAAAATTTCAGCTTTGACTATCTGTCCACATAATTCACAGCTCCCAACTGTCCAGATTGGCAGACCTCAAAAGAGCTGGGGCTTATACAATAATGGAAGGAGTTTCTTTCTAAAGTGGGCAACCATGACTTGGAACATGGCGGGATGGATCAGGGGTGGCACTTAGTCTAAATGTTGGGAGGTATGCCAAAACTATGGTAGTGAAATGACTGTCACACAATAAAATCCACACAAATCTCTTCCAGAAATGAAAAGGATTATGAGACAGGGAGAAAAAGAATGGCAATCTAATGAAAGATGAGCCCTGTAAATAGACTTAAGTTGAGTACACATATGTCCATCTGCCACTAGGCACTGTCTCATACGTGACCAGATTATGTGCAAAATTAACGCATATACTGGTCGGTTTCCATTATTATCCAACCGGATTTAAGATCATGTCTGATAATAGGTCAAACCATATCATGGGTTCATTACCGGGCGATTGCCAGATATCGTCAGTAATATTTTAGCATATTTGGCCAGCTTCAGTAATACCTTAACAAACATAGGTAAAGTATATATAATAAGCATCTTACAATATTATACATCTCAAAATATTTCTATTAGGCAATCGCTAAAGAGACAAAAGTAACGTTAAAGTGCCTTTAAAGAAAGGATTTTTTTTCGGTATTTTGTATTACTGTACACTTTCCAAAGTATTGTTTTGGAAATACATTATGAAATGTAGCAATTTAGGTGCTTAAATAACTATGAGGATTTCAATAACAGAAGATACATTTCTATTCCATATAGTATAAATTATAACATACTTCTAGATATAAAAGCCAGAATTCATGAATTCCTGAGCCTTCATCTTTCTGCTGACCTATATAATATTGCCCTCCCTGTCTTTTCAAGCATTCCAATAATTATCTTTACATACTGTATATATATATATATATATATATATATATATATATATATATATATATATATATATATGTTACTAAACCATCCTCACATTGCAGCAGTTTCTACATCTGCAAACACAAACAGTAGCAAATGAATTTATTTAAATGGTACATTCAGCAGTAAGCGGAATGGCAGTATATTCTTAGCGTATCGGGCCAGTGACAACATTCTGATATTGGGGAGGTTGTCATGATCAAGGTTGATAGGGGGATCTGTTGACAATGTAAAAGCTTCAGAATTCTGTTTGAATAGCTAATTAGTTGTTAACTATTTTGATACATTTCATGGTCCAAGTTCACTATGGAACAATCTAAGTTAAATTAGACATGCTCCTTACGTACAAAATATTTCTTCTAAGACTTACTTCTCACCAATTAGTAGGACAGCATCTTATATATGTTTTTTTCTTGGGACAATCACACAAGTTTTATGTGCCGATATTTAAAGGATTATTATTATTATATTAAGTGCAAAACCTGCAATGTAAATGTCGTTTTCTGAAACAATGCACCTATTTTTAAGCAAGGGGTGGAGAAGGTGAATTTACAGGGTCGTCCCTTAGTTTGTGGACAGTAAAAGTGCTTTTCTGTCCATGCAAAAGAACTTGCACACCATCGCAAGCAGTAAAATTCCATCCTTAGCCTATAATTTCAATGGTGCACCTTTTGCACATATCAAAGTGACCGGTTGACTGTTGCAGGCATCCAATCAGTGAACTCAACACAAGCGGAGTCATCGGCTCAGACATTCAAAATACTCCTGTCAACCATGAATGGAGAATGAGCTGTTGCAGAAGCAGAAGGTTTGGGGGTGGGGATGGTAGTGGGAGTGATTATTTACTGAACTGGGAGGGTCCAGGATAAGAGATCCCCATAATTTTGCTTATAGTGGGGGTTTACTATTACCAGATATTTTGAAGGTACACACTATTGTTTTTTCAATCATAAAGTTTGGATAGTTTAGTGGCTTTCCTGTGAGTATCCTAGGCTGCACACTCATACATTCGCTTAAGTCCTTTTACTACTATTTTATTTGGATACTGTATATTTTATTCACATATGTTATTTAATTGCGGCATGCAATGAGTCATATTGTGCCTGATTTAGTGCTGCATATATCCCGTTAGTCCTATACATAAATGGATACAGACATCACCTAAGCCTGTCCTTGTTAATTAAATGAGGGCATTGGCCTAGAAAAGTCAACATTTTATTAGCTAATTCTTTTTACTCCCTGAATGTGGACAGCCAGGAGTTCAGCAAATGTCACAGCGATGTTTTAACAGAAACAAGCTCAGACAGCGCTTAGTGTCCGTACGTAGGCCCAGGATGATAAGTCATTATCCCAAGAAACTATATATACGTATGAGAATGAGTAATATAATCAGGCAGGCACGGAAGGAGAACTGTATCTAACGAAATATAAGTTTTACATCTTACTTTGGCAATGCGCACCTGACACGTAGCTGCTGCCATCGCTGCAGACAGATCAAGATGCCTTTGGCCATGAACAACCTTGTATATAGGCCAGAGTCACTGAAGGAATTCACAGTGGCCTACGTAAAACTGATCACAAACTGCAACGGTGATGGTGTTCCCATTAATCTAAGATAATGAGACATCTCAGCTAGGGAAGGAATATTTAGACCAGGGCACTGAAATAATCGCAGATCCACGTGACACGGAGAAAAAAAAGTACACCGCAGTTTCTTAACACAGTGCAGTATTATATTATAATATTATTATAAAAAAATGTTGAGTGAGATTACTGAAATAAGATAAGGGGGAGAGTGCTCATTTTTAGGAGGTTCCTTGCTATGTGGACTTTTGATGGGATATTTATTCTTCTGTAAAGTCCAGCGCTTCACATTTGTCTGTCTCTCAACATACCAAGCTGCAAATGTAGTGACTGACGCCTGTCAGTCTGTCATTGTCATTACATAAGTCCCAGCATTTGAAATCTCTAACGCGGGACGCGATCACGCCTCCTCTAAAAGGTAGGGGTGTTTGTCACAATGGGCTCCTAGTGGTGTGCCTAGCACTTCTGAAGTTCCAGGCCACATCTAATCCCATCCCCTTAAAACACCCCTGATTTGCAACATGCACCAGTGGTGTGAGCAGCACTCACTCACCATGGTCAGCGGGGACTTATCTCCCAACTTCCAGCGAGTCAGGACAAACGTGCCGACCCGCAGGACGGTCCCCTCACATTGGGCCTGTCCAGCTGAAATCGAAACAGTTGGAAGTTATGGGTATTGTGAGTCTATGTAAATTTAAGTCTGTGTATCAGCCTGTGTATGTGTGTCAGAGTGTCAGCCATTGGCACTTTGAGCCTGTGCGTAAGTGTGAGTCTGCATGTAAGTCATAGTTGCCTACTCTCCCGGAATGTCCGGGAGACTCCCGAATTTCTGGGAGTCCTCCGAATCTCCCGCGAGAGCAAGCAATTCGCCCTGACCCTGGTTGGCTGTGTAAACTAAATGGAGGGGGTTGGGCCTAGTGACACCATGGGCGTGTCATCGTTGCCCCACCCCTGTTTTTATTGGTCCAGATCAGTGATGTCCGTTTTGGGGGCGGGGCTAATGATGCAATACTTTGAGCCCCGCCCCCACACACCCACCTGCACCCCGGACCTCCTGGGAATCATCTTGCCCATGTTGGCAAGTATGATGTAAGTCTATGGCAGTGTGGATCTGTGTGTTAAGGAACAGTATTGTTTTGTTTTTTTTAATTAAAACTTGTTTCTTATAAAGATTATCCTACTTTACCTAATAGAATATACCTACTTTAAATTGTTATGGATATTAGAAGTCATGGAACTCCTTGGGATCCTTACAATATATAATCTTATATATTAACAGATAGTGTATCGGTAAAAAATCACCAATTATAATGTTATTTTGCACAGGCTCATGGATGCAAGCATATCATTAATATGTAAAATGCACAGAATAAACATAATCTACCATGACTGTTAACATTAGTTGCGAGTTAAATTTTAATGTAGGACAATAAACATAAGATTTCATTGACATTTACCATAACATTTGTTTATTCTACACGGTCAGGCGTATTTAATAAGGCATCGGGAAAAGCCAAGTGCTAACATGCTCATCTGTGCTGGTAGCAGCTAGCACAATTCATCAACAACAGGTTTATGAGATCCACGGTTTTTTCAAAATATCCTCAGCACTTATATACTGTTTGCAAATAACGCCTACTTTAACCAGACAGCTATGACAGTTTTTAGTGCTTATTTTTGTATTGCTCATAATGTTAATCTCACCGCTAAGAGACTTTCTGTGAAAAATGCCTGACGCTATACTGGCATATTCTATTTTTAGCCGCCTTTTGACATTTGAGCACTCTTCGCAGTCCTCAATCTAAATGACTATGTTGAGCATTATTATAAATTACTGCTTCATTTGTTATGTGTCAGTTACCTGGACAGTGGTGTGATAATCTTTGATCGGAATCCTCTAGGGCAACGTAATGTAGTTGCAAATGTAACGTATTGATGGCTGCAGCGCTAACTGAATGCTAATTGTCATTTTAGCTTCACACCGACCTGGATCCGGGGACTAGCAGAATCAAGTACATTCTGTCTGGAGAGGGAGCTGGGACAATCTTTGTGATTAATGACAAGACGGGAGATATTCATGCAATGAAAAGACTTGATCGGGAGGAGAAGGCTGAGTACACTTTGACGGCCCAGGCTGTGGATAGGGATACAAACAAGCCTTTGGAAGCCTCTTCGGAATTCATAATCAAAGTTCAGGACATTAATGACAACGCACCGGAGTTCCTTAATGGACCGTATCATGCCACCGTTCCAGAGATGTCTCTTGTGGGTAGGTACACCGCCATGTTTATCTACAATATTCATCCTGATATTGCTATGGTGATATACTTTATGGCCTGGGTTCTGGTCCTGTGGTGAGTCAGGGGTGCTACAGATAGATTTAAGGGGTACTTCAATCTGTTAATTATAACTCAAAATAATATTACGGAATTAGTAAAAAAAAACAAAAAAACATACAACACTAATCAGAAAGCCTATATTACAACAGCTAAATATTTAATGAGTGGCTTGGCATCACTTTATCAAGATTAGGGGGTACGTTGAAGACAATTACACACTTAATGGGGTACTTAGTGTAAACAAACACACCTTCGGGGATCCTTGGTAAAGCATACTTGCCTACATTGGAAAGGACTCCTCCAGGAGGGGGAGGAGGGCGTGTTGGGGCAGGGCCCGATGGGGCACATCATTTGGCCCCACCTCCTAGACATCAAACATGGTTTCGAGCCAATTACAGCAGGGGCAGGGCCACAATGATGTGAGATTTACGTCCTAATCCCCCAACCACTTTACTATTGTGGCAATTAGAAAACGGGAGGTTGCCTCTATCCCCGGGAGTCCGGGAGGACTCCCAGAAATTCAGGAGTCTCCTGGACATTACGGGAGAGTAGGCAAAACTTACCTTCACACGGATATATGTTATAAAAAAAGGTTCAGAAACCCTGCCCTGTGGTATATTGAAATGTGATTTAGGTTCGTTGTACCTAGACAGATGGTCATGAAATTTAAATTTTTGCTTGCTAGATATGAAATCGATACACGTGGTCATTTTTTGTTTTTATAAAATCACATTTTCACAATTATTATGCCAACTAGTGACCTGCATGTAGTATGCCACGACTTAAATTGTGCAAAGCAATTTGAATTGTATGTATAAAGCACTTGCATTTAAACCTCATGAGGTTTTTTTTTTTTTGGGGAGGGTTTGTAGATATATAATTATTTTCATGTAAGTTTCTTCTGAAAAAAGATGACTTTAAAAAAGCTATATATGTCTGACTACCATCTTGATTGTTGCTTAGCAACCATCTCCAATATGAAGTTGTCAGCCCCACCCCCTTCCTTACAACTAGTACTGTATGCCTTGACTGCCAGCTGAATCATTAAAGAAGGGGGAAGTTTCTGACAACTACAGCATGAAGATGGTTGTCAGGGGACTGTTTAACTATCAGAGCAATATGCAGTAGGATAGAGCCCTCCACTTTTCAAGGCTCTCATTATTTTGAATTAGAAATTCAGTACAGCTATGCAAAGGACGTTTACTTGGTCTTTAAATACTATCGTTTGTTACAGATATTTATATCCAGCAATCCTTAAAATCCGCAGGCATTCCGGAATCTAATTTTTACCAGGCATTGTGGGTTAAAAATCACTAAGTGGAAAAATAAAAATTCCTTTTACAATCACCCTTTCATTCCTTCTTCCACCAATAGTAATTTGTTGTGGATAGTTCTTTCAATTATTTACCTAATTCGAATGATCCATTTTAATTGAACAATAAGCCAGGAACTCTCTGATTGCGCACAGTATTTAAATGTTCCAGAGATGCTTCATTAGGCCAAATTTAGTTCTCAACCATTTCATCTGTAAGTAAGGTGTCGATGCTCAGACTCTGATGATAAGTCTTCTATAGCCTAACAATGGATTTGTAATATATTTCTTTAGCTGCAACACCTGGTATATTAATATATGTTTATTAATAGGACAGATAGTTATATGCACACAAAAAAATATATCTGCTCCTATGTATTTTGCTTATCTTTTATTGAAGGGATTGAGCGACTTGTCAAAGATCCTGATTTTCCAAACACATTCCTACGATTTTGGCATTATAAGAGGTGTGGCCTCATAAAAATGGGTGTGGTTTGTGAATAATTTAATTTGTGAAATGCAGGGGTTGGCTGGCAAATTTTAGCCCGGGAGAGGGGAGGGGGGGTTCGGGGCTGGACTCGGTTCAGGAACATTTTAAAGGTAGCACATTGACCCAGCCCAAGGCAGCACGGTGGCTTAATGGTTAGCACTTCTGCCTCACAGCACTGGGGTCATGAGTTTGATCCCCGACCATGGCCTTATCTGTGTGGAGTTTGTATGTTCTCCCCGTGTTTGCATGGGTTTCCTCTGGGTGCTCCGGTTTCCTCCCACACCCCAAAAACATATTGGTAGGTTAATTGGCTGCTATTAAATTGACCCTAGTCTCCCTGTGTGTGTCTGTGTGTGTTAAGAAAGTTAGACTGTAAGCTCCAATGGGGGCAGGGACTGATGTGAGTGAGTTCTCTGTACAGCGCTGCAGAATTAGTGGCGCTATATAAATAAATAGATGATGATGATGAAGGTAGCCCACTATGGAACTCTGCTCCCCTGCCTCCCAGCTAGCCCCTGAAGAAAATCTAATGTAATGTATGAAAGCAGATAAAAAGGATAAAGGTACTGCACACGATTCACCTATGTGAAAATATCTACAATAAATTCTGTTAGTAGTTGCCAGCTCCCTTTAATCTCTGTCCATGATCATTTATTTATTAATATCAGAGTCTCCATCAGGGAAATGCTACTGCTTAACTAAGGTCAGTAACTAAACTGAAGAGTAAAGATTTAGAAAGTGTAGTGCACTTAACAGACAATATTTCATTATTTGGCAATTATTTTATTATATCCGATTTCAGTCCATTATTCACTTCCCCATACTAATGATAAAAAAAATTCACCTTCATTGATTATCCATTAAAAAGTTTTTTAGAATTTTAAAAATATTAAAAGAAACCAGAGAATGTATCTAAACTGTGTAAGTGTATCATCATCATCATCATCATTTATTTATATAGCGCCACTAATTCCGCAGCGCTGTACAGAGAACTCATTCACATCAGTCCCTGCCCCTTTGGAGCTTACAGTCTAAATTTCCTAACACACACACTCACAGATAGATAGAGAGAGAGACTATGGTTAATTTGATAGCAGCCAATTAACTTACTAGTATGTTTTTGGAGAGTGGGAGGAAACTGGAGCACCCAGAGGAAAGCCACGCAAACACAGGGAGAACATACAAACACCACACAGATAAGGCCATGGTCGGGAATTGAACTCATGAAGGCAGTGCTGTGAGGCAGAAGTGCTAACCACTAGGCCACCGTGCTGCCCGTGTATACAATTTAAAAGAACTGTACGCTGAGTTTAGTTATAATTATTTATCTGTAATATTTCAAATGCATTGTCCTTTCAAGTTTATAAAATATTGGTTGGGGTGGTGTTTCAATCCTGGTATTAATAACAGACTGGAATGATAATAATGTTGTTATTATCACCTTAAATCTATGTTATCGTCACATTTTCTACAATATCAGAGGATTACAATGTTCTAATGATTGTTATTATTTAAGGGAAAGAAAGATCTATATTTGTAGCATGCATATTCTTTTCTAATTAATATATCGGTGCAGTTAGCTCAGTGTCCGTATTTTTGGATGATTAACAGCACAATGGCTCGTTGCAGATACCCTTGTATTTTCAAGTAGATGTAGCAATGAGACGGGTTCTAACTATCCCTTCTATTCTGTGACTTTGTAGCGTAGTACTATAGATGAAGTGAGCTATCACTCTTACACCGTCTCCAATATTACTTCTCTGCACCAGCTGAGATGCTTAATCAGTTGGTAGTGTCTGTATAAGGATTAAGAGATCCTTCTAATCGAATCTCTCATCTAAGACCATAGTCTATTGCAGGGTCCAAGATTCGTCTACAAGATTGCTAGCTGTGCTAATCCTCACTGTCAAGATGCCGCATCCTAAGCCTCCACTATCTCAATAATAAAAAGCAATAAGAAAAGCAACCTCTTTATAGTAATGAAATATAAGAGGAAGTAATAAACTCAGCATACATCGCAACACGCGTTTCGCAGTGAAGTGTTTTTCAAGTATGAATGCATTTTCAGCATATTTACTAATCAAGCTTATAGATATATATATATATATATATATATTGGAACACAAAAAGACAGGGGGCGCCAACATAGTGCATTACAAGGATTAAAAATGCAAATGCAATTCCAAAGATAGGTTTTTACCCGTACCAGATGGTGGTAAACTGATAGCCAAATAGAATACAGTTCTTGCTAGAGACACTGGAAATCTGTACCAAGCCTGGATGGCAGATGGAACCTTCCAATACGATATCAATACTGATCGATCAGTCGGCGGAGACATCAGTGCAACCCGTTTAATCGCATTCACTTTGCAAAGTGACATCCTAATGGAAAGAGGACACTGATTAGTGTTAGTCGAATCCACAGGTGTTTCCTGATCATCACCTTATCGTATTGGAAGGTTCCATCTGCCATCCAGGCTTGGTACAGATTTCCAGTGTCTCTAGCAAGAACTGTATTCTATTTGGCTATCAGTTTACCACCATCTGGTACGGGTAAAAACCTATCTTTGGAATTGCATTTGCATTTTTAATCCTTGTAATGCACTATGTTGGCACCCCCTGTCTTTATGTGTTCCAATTACTAGGTCTGACACTTGCAGACAGGTGTTGAATGACCGGGGAGCTGCCTATTACATATAAGTATTATCTTTATTTTTTCACATTATATAACTAAGCACTCTTGGCTTAAAGATTTTCTTTGATATATATATATATATATATATATATATATATATATATATATATATATATATGTGCATATATATATTTCCATATATATATATATATATATATATATATATATATATAAATGTCTAGTGGCGTGTGTTAGTCTGTCTGTCTGTGTGTGTGTGTAAAAAATAAAACCAAGCTGCAGCGCCACCTGCTGGGCGGAGTTATACACTGACCTACTAAAATCTTAGTGTGTGTGGGGAAAAAAATTCAGAAAGGGCTGAAATTTGGTATACTAAGATGTTTTTAATTTGTTAATTTAATTTGTTAATTGTTAAAAGTGTTTATAAAGATTTAAAAATATATATATATATTTCTTGAAGGAGAAGTGACAGTTGGGAGTGGTTGGTGGTTGAGGCCTGGGCTATGGCCCAAATGCATGAAAAGAACCTTTTTAACACCTTAAGTAGCTTGATTTGACTAGAATGCATGAGTATCATGCACAGGTTAACTTGTATATATATATATCTTTTCTAAATATACTGGGGGTACATTTATGGAACTATATGTACGGGTAGCTGTAAACTATTAAATGGGTTCTGTAACCCATAACAACTACTGTCATTTTAGTAGTACAGTTTAAAAATTTTCATCAGACATCAAATTGGTTGCCATGGGTTTCAAAATATATACTGAATGACTGAATGACAAACAATAAGCTGCTTTCATAAACTTCCCAACTGTATTTAAGGATTCATTCTTTCGGGCTTACTTTTTTCACTTGTTCATTACCAGTAAACAATTAAATGTGTACCATTCAGAGATTATCAGTTCCTTTTTTTGTACTCTAAGTACACACGCGCTGTCGAAACATTCCATTCATTGATGTATATGTAGTTTGACCTCACTTTGGGGGTCCTTTGAGACCTGTTCATTATTGTGTCTCAAAGCAGTACTGAAGCATAAAATACTATGTGTTTTCCTTTGTGCTTTGACGGACATTCATATACAACTGTATTATATCTTACCACTTTTTAATGATTATGAACGCTGAAGGCAGCATCAAAATTGACAGCTTGTCAGAAAGCATGTGTTTACCGGTTCAGTTGGTTACTTTATTTTTTGGTGACTATGCATCAGAGGATGTTTACAAGGCTTTTCTGTCGCTCATTGAATGTCTGATTTATATGCCCCTGTGTTTGAGATATTAAATTGGACATTATTAGCTTACTATCCGCTGTGTATCTACGGAACATTTTAGAACATTGCTCAGTTCCACCTCCCTCTTGAAGGATACATAAGTATATTTTGCAGGGTATTTTTTAATTAAATATCTTCAAAACATTATCCTGTTCACCTCTTTAATATTTTAATTGAACTCTTTATCATTGAATGCCCTGGACAAATTTAAAGGAAGTGTCCGAGCCCAGAGCCTTAAAGGTGGACTTGCTACAGTAACGGTTGGTGTTATATACACTACGTTGGAAAGTGTATCCAGCAATTGACTATACTTAGAATAGGGCTGATGTTAGTAAAATAGATTGTTTGGGGTCTATAAAAGTGGTCATAGCCTTTAAGCACAGACAGGCTGCTTTGAACATAGTTAGTACAATAAGTAGGCTCGGTAGAAAAGTACAGCACTTTATGATAATAAGTAACAATTAAGAGGAGAAAAGATATCGTTTACGTACCATGACTTCAGTGACATAGTTGCAGGTGTCTGCATTTAGGTTGCAAAACCATGTAGATATACAAGTCAATTGTGGCATTCTTATTTAGAATAGGACAAATTGTGAATCTCCGCACTTGTATTATGATTGACTTGTCGAACAGAGAACAATGAACCTGATTGGAATGGTTTTTCCTGGGCGTTTGGAAACATCTGCATTTCACTCTATCCGTGGAGTGAAATAGAAATATATGCAAAACAATATGTTTCCCAGTCTAAAATAAAATACTGAAATACTCCAGATCTGAACGGGGAAATAAAGGAACTGTAAACATTTCCTGGTCTGCCACTTGCTTTTCTTTTAAACGAACCACTAAAGATTCGGTAGAACCACTATCCTAAAATCCACTCCCTGCTGCTGGGACTTGTAGTCCTACACCAAAAACAGACACATAGGCTGCCTACCACTGCTATAGAAAATGAAAAGACAGATAAAGGAGGTGGATATAAACCAGCAGGTAATTTCAGAAGTGCACAATAGATACAAGTTAATTATAAGTGTATAAATTAAGATTATTCATGCAATTGAAATTATTGGATTTGCCATGTACTACTGCATATGTTTTATCCTATTTAATATTCTGTATGGCTACTCAGCTGACAAGTAATAAATGGATAGCGGGTAATAATATACGTTCATGATATGGCAAGAACAAGTGAGCGTGATGTATCAAAAAACAGTGTAAATGATTATTTATTTAATCTTTCTGGCCCGTTTCCACAACTTGTGTCATTGCAGATGTGTACCAGATGTTTAAATAGCAGCTCCATAAGGAACACAATGTATTCTATGTTATCAGGCATACTAATCATTAGTTTACACTGAAAGACAAGGGAAAAGGGGTGGTGGACATGCTATAGTTTCAGTGGTTTTCAATGGTTCTTCGGAGGGTATTCAATTGATCGTGAGATTTTTTTTTAAGACCGCGTTAAGTCATTTTAACGCTGTTTTTTTTATCATTTTCAAGCGGGTTAACTTTACCCGCGATTCAATTCCATTTTTAACGCTCCAATTTAAAAAAAAAAAAACGGTCCTCTCGCGGTCCAGTAGAAGGTCTATTGAAAGTATAGGGTGTGCGAGAGGCAGCCGCGTTAAAAACTATTCAATTGTTTTTTAACGCAGCGCATTAAACTGCTCAAAATGCTGTTTTATCTCGCACCTCTTTGGGGTGTGATAAAAATAAAAAACCTCTAAAAAAACTATTTGAATTCATGTAATAATTAGAAAAAAATTATCAGTAATGTCTAACATGTAAAAGTTGATTTTCATGTTAAAAAAATAATGAAATAAAAACAACATTAAAAAAATAAAAATCACTGATTAAATATATTTATGTATGTTTTTGATTCAAATAAGTTTGCACTAATGTGTTTTGACATGGTATAGATGATTCTATAGTAAAAAATAGTCACATAAAAAAATATGCCAAAGAAATTACTGTAATGTAGATATTATCAACTAGAATGGTTGTGTAATGCAATAAAATGTATGAAAATGTATGCCAATCCTTTTTTTTGTGTTATACATGACCGCGTTAAAACTCCCCTTCACTCCCCTAAAAACTCGCAAACACAATGATTAACGTGCGTGGGCAGCGTTTCCTCTTTTTTAATTGAATTGCACGAGTTTTCACACTGCGCTAACTAAAAACGGTCGCTATAGCAGTTAAAGTGATTTTTTTAACGCGGTGGGAAAAAAAAATCTTGCGCCCAATTGAATAACCCCCTTCATATATTAAAAACAGAGAATGTGTTGCTATTTGGCAGAACCATTTGGCTGATACACACTAGACCAGTGTTTCCCTTGATGGAGCACAGGTGTAGTCATTACTGATTGACACATAGGGTCGTATTCAATTGTTCCTCCGGCCGCCGGAAAAACGAGCGCTCTAAAACTATTACCGTTTATACGGTAATTACTCGCTGAATTTTATCTCCCAGCTCCCTGAGCTGCGAGATGAAATTCAGCGAGTAAACTACCATATTAACGTTTATTTTTGTTTGTTTTTTTTTAATATATTTTTATTCAGTTTTTTGTCAAAAACAACAAAAAAAATATAAACGGTACAGTATTTGTTATGCTCAAACAATTCATAACAATATTAACAACAAGAGTTTGCAAAATAGGTGAGACATAGAACTCGGGGTCACCACAAACGTAGTGGTCCGCAGGATTAGTAATATGCAGATAAACGAGAGTCAAAAGAGATATGGTTATGAGATATCCAGAGTACCGTGAGGGGAAACTGGATAGGGGGAAAGGGAAGGGAAATAGTGGAAGTGGAACATGGAGGGGAGACAGTTTGGGGGGGGGGGGGAAGGAAGGAATGTTAGTAAGGGGAAAAGCAAAGAAGAAGGAGGAAGGGGAAGTAGAACCTAGAAAGACTCAGCGCCGACAATTACTAAGGTAACATTGTTTTCATTCTTTAAGAAGGGGAAGG
Source organism: Mixophyes fleayi (assembly GCF_038048845.1). NCBI lineage: Eukaryota > Metazoa > Chordata > Amphibia > Anura > Limnodynastidae > Mixophyes > Mixophyes fleayi. The sequence continues at coordinate 84,837,450 of NC_134411.1, read as the reverse complement.
TGTAGCAGAGAAGTAATCTTGCCGCTTGTGCCATGTGGAGAGAAATTTGTAAGGGCGATCATTAACTACACTAGTCATGTGCTCTAGGTTGTGTATTTGCCAAACACTTTGAATTAGTTCTGAAACAGAAGGGCTCACTGATTGTTTCCATTTCTTGGCTATTAAGCATCTGGCTGCGGTCAGGATATGGCCCGGGAGTAACCACATAATTTTGTGGGTGTCAGGGGGAAGTCGAGGGGGGAGAAAGTATGAAAGATGGAATGGAGATCTTAGATTAGACACTTTATAAATAAGGTCAGCTACCTCCTTCCAGAAGGGGATGATTTTTGGGCAGCTCCACCAGATGTGGGACAGGGAGCCACGCTGGCCACAGTTGCGCCAGCAGAGGTCCGAAGTTGCCGGATAGATTGTTTTAAGTCTGGATGGGACTAAATACCACAGGAAAAAAAGTTTGTAGGAGTTTTTTTTTATATTTGTACAGATGGAGGATTTGGCGACTGCCTCGCGTATCTCAGTCCATTCCTCAGGATCCAGAGACTCGGCAATCTCCTCCTCCCAGCGGAGCTCATGAGTCTCCTTGTCAGGCAGATTATGATTCAATAGTAGAGAATAGAAAGTAGATATCAAGCCTTTAGAAGACATTTTGTTTTTACAGAAGGTTTCTAGGGGGGAGCGATTGTGAGGAGCACGAGGGTCTATTAAGGAGGAGAAAATGTGACGAATTTGAAGATATTGGTAAAACACGGAGGACGAGAGATGGAAACGCTTACGAAGATCAGCAAAGGTTGGAAAAAAAAACATTGGGACAATATCGGAAAGAAACAAAATATTCTGTTTTGTCCATTGGGAGAAAGATTTCGGGTTGACCCCTGGAGGGAAAGAGGGGTTATGCCATAGAGGGAACATCCGCTTGGGATTAGACAGGAGTTTAAAAGTGCGGGTGCTATATCTCCATATTTCAATAGAGAAACGAACTGTAGGGAGGAGGGAGAGAAGGGGAGGAAGGTCCTTAGGGTCTAGCCAGAACAAAATACTGGGAGATAGCATCTGGAGGAGGTCAGCCTCTGTGTCAACCCAAAGCCTAGTTTGGGGGGGGAGAATGAGAAAGAATGACTTGGGTGAGATGTGACGCCAGGTAGTATTTATGGAGGCACGGTAGCACCACACCACCATTCCGGGCGTGACGAAAGAGAACTTTGAGACGAACTCTAGGACGACGGCCGGACCATATAAATTGTGAGATGCTTGCCTGGAGATCTTTCAGAAAGAGTGATGGGACACGTACAGGGAGAGTCTGGAAAAGGTAAAGAATCCTTGGAAGAATATTCATCTTAACTGAAGCCACTCTACCAATCCAAGAGATATACCTTGGGGACCAGGACTTGAGATCGCGCTTCAGGGTGGATGCTAGTGGGGGAAGGTTGGCCGAAAATAGACGATCATATGTTTTGGTGAGATTGACACCTAAGTATTTACGTATTAACGTTTTTTGCGCGCAATATTACCGTATAAACGGTAATAGTTTTAGAGCGCTCGCTTTTCCGGCGGTCGAAGGAACAATTGAATACTCCCCATAGTAACAGATCCACAGGTGGTATAATTACAATGTGTCAGTCAGTAATGAACACACCTGTGCTGCAGCAAGGAGATCTGGAAAGCATGTACTGTTAGGGGTACCCGAGGAATGAGTTTGGGAAACACTGCACTGCACAGTTAGACAAGCTAGGCTCCTGTCTAGGGCTCAGAGGTCACTGAGTAGCTCAGATTAGCCTGACCTATTTTAATGTTTTGGGCTTTTAATAAAAATGGAGAAGGAAGGGGTTCCAAACCATACCTAGGAACCCATTCGTTCTTAATATGTCTCTGCACTAGGCAACATAATTTATCAACCCTCTGCTTACTATAAGTATCCAAAGTCCATATTTCATTGATGTTCATAAGCTCTGAGTACAAGTCAAAGCAATTGCTAAACTGATCACAATTATAAACTTAAGGGGGAGGCTTCTGGAGACCTATTTTCTATCTGTTCACACAGGCACAGCGTTTTCTATTACATAGTAGCTGTATGATTAGCTGCTGGAGTCATTACTGTGTCCGTAGATATCCTCATCAGTAAGGTATCCCTGCATGTATTAAAGAGTGGTCTATTGTGTGGAGAGCAAAAACTCTACACTTTCACATGAGATTTTCATATCCAAACCATCCCACCAGGATCACTTGCCATGTTAAATTAAAAAGAATTTAGTTAAAAAGTTACCCCACCCTGCCTTAAAGTAACTAAGCAGCCCAACTTACTCAACATCGGTCTAGATCCTCGGGGAAGGGACCCAAAAAACTTATCAGACCCACTCACTTAGCGAGCATCGGCTCAACTCCAAATAGCAACGGACCATTTAACCTACCCCTGATCATTGGGTCCCAGGGTAAGTAGTGACAACCTCATGGGTACACTCACAGCCCCTGAGTGTCATTGCCTACTGGTGCTTGTAGAACTACAAGTGCCAACATGCAACACTGCATCTGTAATCCCACAATAGTGTCCAATGTAATTGGCCACAAATAAAATACAAAATTACAACCCCACCCCTCAGTAAAATTAAAATGTTGCCCCCAATAAGTAACTAAAACCTTTTTTCTCATTTTGGGGTATATTTACTAAACTGCGGGTTTGAAAAAGTGGAGATGTTGCCTATAGCAACCAATCAGATTCTAGCTGACATTTTATAGGATGTACTAAATAAATGATAACTAGAATCTGATTGGTTGCTCTAGGCAACTTCTCCACTTTTCAAACCCGCAGTTTTGTAAATATACCCCTTGGTCTGCTGTAGCCCGAATGGGAAGCTTGGAATCCATAAAGTTAAATAAATAAAAAAAAAAAGAACACATGGAGCGAATGGAAAGCTCCTGAGTAGCTGGTGCAGCACGATAACGCCAGCCCTGGTTAGCCTGGCTAATAAACAGCCGGGCATCCAATCAGGAGCCGCCTCTTACACTGCTCTGCCCATCACTGAGAGCTGCACTGTGATTGGCTGAAATCGTGTTTTTTTTTTCTCCCTGAGTGTAAAATTACAAGTGTGCTTAGCTGACATTTAGTAATCAACGCCCCCTCGATCTGCCAAGCGCCTCCCATCAGAACATACTAAATTTTACAGCCCCGCAGATTTGCCCTGTTTTATGTGAAATTACACAATATTCAAATGTAATTAAGCCTTAATGTGTTTTCTAGAGTATAGTTTAGTTCCCCTTTACACAAATGCAAAGTCAAAACTGCTTAATTAACCGGCCATATTTCTGAGGTCAGCAGGAAATTAGCCCAGAGGGTAAACTTGTATTAAGAAGACGTTCGGAAAGAAGACGGCAGATGTTGCAAAATATGTTTGCAATGAAGCAGATGTTGCAAATGCAAACTGTAATTTTGCATTGTTTCATAACCTATTCTGTGGATTCCAGAAGCTCTGATATGTTTGACATCAAGGATACAGGGTTCACGTGGAAGTGATTTTCACACTTTGCAATGGACACGTGTTGAATAAGGTATTATGGAGGCAATGTGTAATGTTCTTCACGAAATAGGTGAATCATCAGTGTATCAAAAATTCATAACTACCTGAACAATAAATCGCAGACACATTTAATATTAATGCAGCTTTTAAAATTCTCTGTTAGTTTTTCCTGTGTAGTATGTGTACGTAGGGTTCTCCCTGTCTTTCGGTCTGATATAACCAGCAATGTCAAGGTTAAGTATTATTCTGCGTTATCTGACTATTCAAATAATGAAATTATCACAATGGACTATAGCCAAAAAGGGTTTATATTTCCCCCTCACATCTGCCCTTCTGCCCCTGTGGTTAAAGAGCAGCGCCATTAATCCGTTAATGTGTTTTTAGCTATAGAGTATATAGGCGTTGACCCACAGGATAGCATTATATGTGCATACTTATCTATTGATTAATTCATCAGTTTCAACACATCAATGTAGAGGACTCTTAAAAGATGTAAATTTGACACTGGATTTCTGTAAAAGGTTTTAAGATTAACCCATTCAGAGGACTAGTGGGATCAGTATCACTATCTATCTATCTATCTATCTATCTATCTATCTCATATCTATCTATCTATCTATCTATCTATCTCATATCTATCTATCTATCTCATATCTATCTATCTATCTATCTATCTTTCTATCTAACTCATATACATATATCTATCTATCAAACTCATATCTATCTATGTATCTCCTATATATTTATCTCATATCTATCTATCTATCTATCTATCTATCTATCTATCTATCTCATATACATTTATCGAACTCATATCTATCTATGTATCTCATATCTATCTATCTAACTCATATACATCTATCGAACTCATATCTATCTATGTATCTCATATCTATTTATCTATCTATCTATTTATCTCATACCAATCTTCCTAACTCATATCCTACTAACGCATATCTATCTATCTATCTATTTATCTCGCTATCTCATATCTATCTCTCTATCTCATGTCTAACTATCTAATTTAGATCTATCTATCTCATATCTATCTATCTATCTCATTTCTATCTATCTATCTATCAAACTCATATCTATCTATGTATCTCATATCTATTTATCTCATATCTATCTATCTATCTATCTCATACCAAACTTTCTAACTCATATCCTACTAACACATATCTATCTATCTATCTCATATCTATCTACCTATCTATCTATCTATCTATCTATCTATCTCATACCAATCTTTCTAACTCATATCCTACTAACACATATCTATCTATCTATCTCATATCTATCTATCTATCTATCTATCTATCTCTCTATCTCATGTCTAACTATCTAACTCAGATCTATAAATCTATCTATCTATCTCATATTTATCTATCTATCTCATATCTATCTGTGGATACATTTGTTCGAAAAAAATAAAAAAACATTGAAAAAAGCAGTAATTGCTTGAACGAATCATCCGCTTGCTAGAACACTTGCTTGCAGGCAATTGCTGCATCCTGCTCCTTTATCTTTGTCTTATCTTGTCCCTTTCCTTTGTTGTTTCCTCCTCACACTATGTATCATTAGTGGCACTGGTTTATTACATTGGCGTATTGTACCCCCAACAGTGGATTATCATCAGTAACATTATGCTTCATACTGTCATATACATAATACGCACATACAACATACAGACAAATGTATAAAGTTAAACAGATCCAAATATATTTGTTTAAAGGCCTGGTTAAATGGCGAAGCCATTTATTTTACTATAGATATTATATTACTATTTTTAAGAAATATTTGCTGTAAACCTTGAGATATATTCAAGGAAGATTGTGCAGAGCTGACAACCACACTACATTTTATAAAAACACTAAAAAATGACATTTAGAGGGAGGTTCAATTCAGCGCCTCCGGAACAGTCCGTGGAGACACATCGCAGCAAAGATCAGGCGGAAACTAATCTCGTTTTTCCTCGCATCCCATAGAGGAGCACAGAAGAATAATTCCTTCCTGTAATATTCGCAAATATGCGCATCAAAACATTGAGGCGCCTCACCCCTTCAAGTTTGTTTTTACGGGTGTAATTATATGTGAAGAGTCATTTGGGTAGAAGTGGAGGTGTTGCCCACAGCAACCAATCAGATTATATCTATCATTTTCTAGAATGTACTAAATAAATGATAGCTAGAATCTGATTGGTTGCTATGGGCAACACTTCCATTTTTTTTTTTAGAAGTTTTATTAAATTTACCCCCAGGTTTTATTGGACATCAGGAATTGACCACTGTTTAAATTCTTGTTCTAGTCTTACATGGCTTCTTGTGTCTCAGTCAGTCATATTGGCATTTAAATGATCATTAAAGGGCATATTCATCCTTAGCCTGCAATGTTTTGTTTAAAACAAACCTTTAGAGAATTTAGGACAGGATTGTGTCTCAAATATGGCGTGACTGAGGTGTGCAGTAATAAGATAGTTAGGTTTAGTAAGGTCATAGGTCATAGGTTATATGTGTGACAGTCTGGGCATCCCCTGTAAATACTTTTTAATACATTTATAAGCGCATCTGTCATCATTCACATTAATTCTCTAAAACTTTCACATAGAGATTATTGAATCTTTTATTGAATTTGATGTGATTTTTTTCTTTCAATTGATTGACAATTTATTCAATGAGAACACTTATTCAGCTATCTAATCACCAATGTGTTGATATTTCCTCCTGTCAATGAAGATAAATGAGCAGTTATTTTTGGCAAATCAACCTTGAAAGATATTGCCGGCATTTATCTTATTTCAATTATTCTCCTTTTCTAAATGTTGAATGAGGAAATTAAGTGAAACATAATTATTTCTTAAATAGAGACTTTGAACCAACTTTCAACAAGTTGGATGCATGAGCTGTGTTTTATAAAGAGATGTGTTTGACAGCACAATCTTTGTGCATTAGATTGACAGCAGCATCACATCAATACTCGGTGCTGTTTGGGGGACCCTGCTCCTTCCACTATCGAACTTTTAATCTGCAGCTTCCTAGTTACCTCCATTCCCCTTCTCACACCATCATACTGCCCCTGTCGCATGTAGCCCTGTACTAACAATCAACTGAGTGGACAATGCTTCCCTCGCTCATCTTCTAAAACGTTCTGTGCTACGGTGATGATTCTCATGATCTGATTGGCTACAGGTGCTCAGACACTTGTCAAATGCACCGTAAAATCTAGATATAAACCTAATCAGAACCATCCTAGTAGAATGCTGAGTGGAGGCAATATAACATTTCTCTCGTTCATAGTAACATGGGAACACATGTACTATCTTATGAACAGGAATCACCTCCTCTATGCACCTAATTACATATTTGGAGACTTAACCTTTTACGTCGTTGTCCCATCTTGTTGTAGGAATTTATCCTACATACACTTCTAGATATGTGTATGATGTATCTGCTGGGGATAAGCTACCAATTTAAAATAAGAGAATATTAATAGAGATCTCACCCAAAGGACAATACATGGACACATCCAGGATCAGACCCTTAATCACCTAAGATGCAGCCAAGACCCTTATTCACCCCCATTGTCATCATCTGGACCCCATTGTCATCGTCTAGTAACCTGTTTCTCTCTGTCATTCCTTCCTCTAATCTCTCCCAACTCTAATCCATCCTCAACACTGCTGCTCATCTTATTTGTATTTCCAACCGATCTACAGTACATTTGCTACTCCTCTCTACTAGTCACTACACTGTCCTCTTCAAACTCCTTACCCCCACCTATAAAGCCCTCACCCAATTCAACCCCTCCTACATCTCCATCCTCATCTTGCTCCACACTCCCTCATGTCCTCTCTGTTTTGCCAACGACGGCCTTCTCTCCTCCTCACTTATTATTTTTTCTCACTCTCACCTTTAAGACTTCTCCTGTGTTGCTCTCCTCCTCCGGAACTCCCTCCCTCTTCCAATCAGGCTTTCTGCCTCTCTCCGTGGCTTCAAAGAAGCTCTCAAAACACATTTCTTCATCAAAGCCTACCATCTCTCATCCTAGCCCACCCTTACTCCCCTCTTCACACTGTCCCTTTGATTCTGTGTTAACCCATTTTCCTACCTCTCCTCTCAAAATTATAAGCTCTCATGAGCAGGGCCCTCTTCCATCGTCTTCTGCTAATTTCATTACTTGTTCCACCAGCTCTGCTGTGTCTTCCCTCTTATACTCAAACATTGCCTCTCATCCTCTTTGCTGTGCCCACACTCCTGGATACAGGCTCAGGTTGGGCTGATTTTCTCCCCCTCCTCTCATGCCTCTTCCCTCAAATCATAGTAATAGCCTTATCCCTGGTTATCACTTCAATTCCTGCTGGTTCATCTTTTTGTTTACTGTGTATTTGACTGTTTTGCCTATTTTGCAGTGTACTGTTTTTGCCTTTATTGCAATGTCCTGTTTTGCCAAGTACTGTTTTATTGTACAGTCATGTGGACCCTTTGTGGCATCTAAGAAATAAACAATAATAATAATTATAATAGTAATCCCACACACACATTTTGCATTCATAGATAAGCATCATGTAATTGTCTCACAAATAAAGTAACAATCTGGATGACGTCGATATTACAAACAGAATCAACACTGTATATTTAATAATATTTATGGTTTTATGAAATGAGAGTTATATCAAGGATGAGTGATAAGGAGGATTGATAAATATTATGGTGGCTTTGTAGTGGTTTTATGTAGCCTTGTTTGACAAGGATTTTCTGTTGAAATATAAAGTCAGCAATCAGCATATTAAGTATCGAAAAATTATTCCCAGTCCATCCATAACTATGACCCTAAAGTCATCTTGCTTATAGAGATCCTGTGGTGGAAATTGCTGAGAAGTCAACATCAAAGTACATATTTTATGTCATCTAAGTAAGTTTAGCTAATCTAATATTAGACATGTAACGTCATTCACCATATTTCTGATTGCTGTCCATAAAACACTCACAGGTAGGCATTTAAATAATTTCTAAGCAGTGTCTGCCAGCCATCTCCTAATTCTTGCAGGAAAATGATGTCTTATTTATTTGTAGTGTATTTTTTTTTTTTTAGAGCTGAGCCAACAATAATAAGAATGCAGCTTATTATTTCACTAGGAACCAGTGACAGCGTTAAGGTACTTCACAACTAATTTTCATGAGAAGTCTCTAGTAATCATGAATCACTGGTCACTAATGAATTTGTAAGCCGCTTTCTCAGAAACATTGGGTCAGCGCACAAATTAGTTTCATTCATTCTCTATAGGCAATATATGATCTTATAGAAGGGATTTATGTTAAAATACGCGCGCCAATCACACAACTGGCTGTAGCTTCCCAAATGCTGATTGGTCAGGTGCAAGTGGAAAGAAGTTAGCGGAACAGAGCGTTAACTCCTCTTCACTCAACCAATCAGGGTGGAATAGTCATGGCAATGTGGATGCCACATCTCCCCGGATCTAAAGACTCACCCACAGCCCCCACTCAGCATCCAAAGTGCTGGGGATCGCCACAACACAGCTATGTGCATGAATAGGTGGGACACCTTATATCTAAAACTATTTATCATGCTGTTCATACGATTGAAGTATAGAGACACTTGCAGTATATAGACCCTTTCTGTATTCTCTGAACTGTCATCGTCATGGTGCCTTACAGTTTATAGTCATTTGCTGCTTCTATGCATTTAGTTAACATATGTTATTATATGCCATGTGTATTATTTAACACTTATGTTAATTGTTATATAAGTCAGACAACTTATTCTTCAATGTCGCCAGGTGGAGTGTTAAATCAGGGATAAGGGAGAACAAGATGTCTGGGTTAAACAATTATCTTATGCGCATATAATACTATGAAACTTTTCATGTTTAGCCAACAAGGTCATTATAATATTAATACCCTGGATTAGACTCCTAGGCACCTTCTCCACAGGGAGCCAGTGGTCCCCAACCACCATGGCGGAGGACACTCAAGGTCAAGTCTTATAATTTTACCACCTAATATAACCTGTTTACCGCCTTAGTCCAACCACCATTAATTCCATCAACATGGGAACATTGAAAGGGGTATAACCCTTGTTTTTTTTTACTGTATTGGGTGTGTTCGTGGGTTGTTGACTAAAGAATCACATCTGTCTCGTGATTGTATATCCACGTGACTATATTCCTATCTACAAAAAAAACTGAGTTTTGGTTGAAACAATCTGCTTTTCGAAGAACCCACTAGGGTGAAGAGGAGCACATGTGTCCCAAAACATCCAACACCGTCTCCTCCTCTCACCTCTCACCACACTACCTATGGCACTGTTCAAAGGCGGCTCTACCATAGTCGAAGGCGGTACAGCTGCTATGGCATCCTCTCCAAGCCACGGACCCTCCTAAATGGTAGCGTTTGTCTATGCCCTTTCCTGTGCACTACTCATTGCATGCACATTATCTGGGCGCTAAGTAAGACTTCCGTTTGAAACTGGTGAGTACCAAGGATGCATGACAGCGACAGAACTTCACAGGTAATTAAGACACCAAATTTAATCTGGACATAGAAAAGTCCACCCAATACTAAGTTTTAGGTTTTGAGTAGAGCTGTTCTTTAAACTTTATCAAAGCACAGATACATTGAAAGCGAGACGGTGGAACACGGTATGACCAGCCTGCCAGCCAGTACAGACAGACTTTAGCATCTGAGTCCCTGCTCTGAACACGGATAGGAATATACACTGGAAATGGGGCAGTGGTGAATGCAGATTGAAGACCTAACTAGGACTTCACCGAACATGTGCAAACTCCAGCAGGAGTGCCCCAGAAATACCAGCACCGTCTCTGCATTGAAATGTATGTTTCTGAATGTTATAAAACATTTTTCCATGTAGGAACAACTTGTATTGTAGCTACAAACTCCCATTAATAACATATTGAAAACCATTAAAGTGCCAGCATTTCAGAAGATTGCAACCCACTCATTCTTTACTTATTGTTTATGACACAGCCTTCTGAGTTCTCTAAAGAAATACATTAAATGAAAAGAGATGTTTCCTGGTCTATAGTGGACGATGGTCTCCTCTATGCTGCTAACTGAACATTAGATTATTTTTTTTTCCTTGAATGGGTAAATAAAGAATCTTAAGAGCACTTTGTATTTGTGTCAGCTCAATGGAGTTATAGCGCTGCCATTATTACATGGACTAAATTCTAATTGACCTGCTGTGCTATAATTCTTGTATATGAGAATAACAAGAAAATAATATTTTTTTTCTTGAAATAATAGGTAGACAAAATCCAGTTTTAATATTCATATGAAAAGGTTTCCTGCTGCTGTTGAAGGTAAGAGCATAAAAGCATTTGCAGTCTGATTTTTTGAGAGCTCTTTTTTGCAGAGGATTTAATCTACTTCTGCTATGGGAAGGGGAAAAGTCTTAGAAAATAATTATCCAGAAACTTCTATGAGCATTGCCACTTATATAACACGATTCATGGTACAAACATTTTTCTCAGTGAATTCTGGTAGTGTTGTTAGACCGTTATCTTTATATTGGTCTAATGAATGCCCCACAGACTATCAAAGATGACGCACCTCTTATATGTACCAGCACTACAAACACTGGAATCAAGGCAGGATTTGCAGGAATGCACTCAATTTTTAGTCATTATGGACCTAAGTTATTAAGGAGAGCAAAGAATAAAAAAGGAGCAACTTTGCACTTGGGCAAAACCCTGTTGCATTGGAGGGGGGAGGTAAATTTAAAATGTGGAGACAGATTTATAGTTGGGGTAGGGCATGTTCTAGATCAGCTTTAAAATTCAGTGTAAAAATAAAGCTATCAAGTATTTATGTGTTACATGAAAAAAAAGCCAGTATTTAACCTATGTGCAAAATAATTAACTAATTTGCACCCCTTGCATTGTTACATAGTTTGTCCTGCAGAACCCTTACTCCTTTTTTTGCCTTTCTTTCCTTAATGACTCAGGCCCTATTACTTTATTTCTTAAAAGAAGAATATGTCTACTTAACGGAACAGCAAAGACAAAAGCTGAAAATACATACCTGATAGAACAGACAGGGGTAAATTTATCAAGCTGCGAGTTTCCTGCGGGTTTGAAAAGTGGAGTTGCTGCTTACAGCAACCAATCAGATTCTAGCTGTTATTTTCTAGAATGTACTAAATAAATGATGACTAGATTGTTTGCTATGGGAAACATCTCCACTTGTCAAACCTGCCGGCAACTCGCAGCTTGATAAATTTACCCCATATTATATCAACAGCGGCTATTTGTCATACTTGCCAACTTTTCCTCGTTGGCTTCAGGGAGATCCCGGGGGAGGGGGCATGCGGGACGGTGCTTAACGAATCACATCATTTTGGCCCCGAATGATTGTCACAATTTTGGCCAATTACAACAGAAGGTGAGGCTAAGATGACACAATATTTGTGTCATTAAGTCCCACCCACAACTTATATATTGCGGGGTGAGAACCGGGAGGTTGCCCTGCTCTCCCGGGAGTCCAGGAGTTCTCACAGAAATGCCAGAGTCTCCCGGACATTCCGGGAGGGTAGGCAACTATGTGTTAAAGAAAAGTAGCTAATGAATCTCTAGAGACTGAACTATCATTTATATTTCTGTCTCCATCACTGAAGTCATGTTGTCTTACCTGTCAGTCTTTGATTAAAGCTTGGTCTCCATGAAAATGGCCACCTCCATAGGCATCATTACATGGACATAGGACACAATTTCTGAACTGTGTCATCATGCCACAGATGGCGAAGCCAACCACGTCTTGTACTGGCTCAGCATCAGGGAGAATACCAGACTTTTCAGGGAGTGAGGGAGATCATTCCTATTTCAGTGAGTCTCCCTGACATTCAGGGAGAGTTGGCAAGTAGGCCTTTCATGGGGACCGATGGCGGTGTGCCTGTCGAGAGCAAATGTGGATTGTGTTCCATTCGCCCATTTATAGCCCAATCCGAGCTGGGTAGTGGGCGGGGAGAAATGACAGCACAGACCAATAGCAAGTATGCTATTTATATAGCGCCACTAATTCTGCAGCGCTGTACAGAGAACTCACATCAGTCCTTGCCCCAGCTTACAGTCTACATTACACGTTAAGCATTATATTTACAATTCATAAGCAGTCTATTCTGTTATATCAAGAAAAAGGATGATTGCAGTGTTCTTCAGGTAACTAGGTCAGACTATGTGAAAACAAGGAGCAGAGATAGTGCAGGAGATACAGAAATGGACAATTTTGTAATTTTGAGTTTTGCATTTGCGTAGCTTTTTTGATACTGTACGCAATGATTTTTTTTTTATTAGTTGGGTAATGAATCTAGTTTAGATGTCATATTACACTGCGTTAACATTTGACAGAAACTTAATTAAAGTTATTGTCACCAAAGCTTTAATAACCACAGACACTTTTTCCCCTTTCTCTAATTATCAGAAAATATCCCAATTAATAGAAAATAAACTGAAAAAGAAATTTAAATTGATAAAATGAAGCATTCCTGTAAACAAATAGCTGTTAAAATGTAAACTTAGCTGTATGAATTTTCACTTTAAATTATGCAGATATGTGGGAGGCGGTTGAACTTAAATACTCTGTGCTGTCAATATTCAAATTCTCTTATTGGTTTCGGGTTATATTAACTCCATCCACTTTATCTCATGTTCTACTTTCTGTCCATAAGTTTGAGGAGTGAATACATTAGATGTTCTGAACATTTTGTCACTCAGCAACGAGGTAACATTTTATATACTAACTATAATATTTTGACCCAATGGTTATTATTTTGTTGCTTGTTATTCCATTAACCGGGAGTAGCTGTAAACTTTTACATTACTCACGAAAAATACATTTAAATCTCCTTAAATCTCCAATGAAGATGCTAAGAACAAGGATTCACTTTGTGCCTGCTTTGTATATTGTGGAATTGAATTGTATTTAAAATTCTACATAAACCAATATTATCAATAAATTGTAACCGCTCAACAAATTCTAAATAAATTTGATAATCGAGGAAGAAACTTGTATAATGGGACATATTTGAAATAATGAAAAATGTGTAATTAGGGAACATGATAATGTCAACTAATGCAACAACCCTATTATTAAATCATACAAACACTGAGTTACTGTATTACATAGCAGGGTTTGATAAAATAATGGAATAACGAAAAGAATAGCCGGTGACTTGGGCACTGCACACTGCTGATGATTGATAGAGGTTTAAATATCAAAATGATTTCAAATATGAGTAAATGTTACGGACACAATAGAGGGACAGATCCAGGTTTCCATAAAAAAAAAAAAATGGATTTATCACCTACACAGAGTGGAGGCAGCCATTTTTTTGGGCTGGACCAATATTCATGCGAATGTAGCCTATCAATCCACTAAGAACTAGTCCAGGGCTGGCCAACCTGTGGGTCTCCAGGTTTAGTGAAACTACATGCTCTAGCATGATCTGCCAGTAGATAGCCAGCCGATAGCTGGTAAGGTATGCTGGGACTTGTAGTTCCACACCACAGGATGGCAAGGCCTGAACTAGTCCCTTATTGGGTACGAAGTGTCTCGAATACGTCACTTTTTCCTAGTTAGTTAATAATCTACATTATCAAAAATATTGGTTTAGCGGCTGCCTCTGATGCATGTAGGTGACAAAGTCTTACGTTAGTTTTGCGAATTTTGCAAGTCAGCACAATGCTAAAGGGTTGTGACATATAGCCTATTGATAGATGGCTGTATCCTGCACATTCAATGCATTTGCTTCGTCCTTCGCTATGTGTAACATCTCCGACACTGCACTCAACTGCATCATATCAAAATCAGAAACATTTTTAGTTTATTGTCTAACTTTATTTAATGGTGGTCATAACACCTATTGTATTTTTTTGTTTAACTTCTGCATGCAGATTTGTAACTAGCATTGAAGAGGGCGGGGCCAGAATCCTGCGGTATTAGTATGCTAGAACAGAAGCACATAGATTGCAAAGCACTTGTTTGAATCCTGGAGCACATGTATTGTGGTGATGATAGAGTATAAACAATGAGTTGTGTATGAATGCATCATTCCACCCACCATTGTGGCATAAATTACAGTGGCTGATTATAGTATCAAAGATACCTTTTATATGAAACATAGTTCATACATATAGCTACATAACTCACCTTCTTTCTGAAATCTTGACCCTCCGAGGTTGCCAAGATCGACTAAATCAGTATGAACTCTGAGACACTTTCACTTATTATCAATAATATCAGTCTGTTAAGCTGCTGTGTTCCAACCATGTTCCACATCAGTCTGTTATGCTGCTGTGTTCCAACCATGTTCCACATCAGTTTGTTAAGCTGCTGTGTTCCAACCATGTTCCACATCAGTCTGTTAAGCTGCTGCGTTCCAACCATGTTCCACATCAGTCTGTTAAGCTGCTGTGTTCCAACCATGCTCCACATCAGTCTATTAAGCTGCTGTGTTCCAACCATGTTCCACATCAGTCTGTTAAGCTGCTATGTTCCAACCATGTTCCACATCAGTCTGTTAAGCTGCTGTGTTCCAACTATGTTCCACATCAGTCTGTTAAACTGCTGTGTTCCAACCATGTTCCACATCAGTCTGTTAAGCTGCTGTGTTCCAACCATGTTGCACATCAGTCTGTTAAGCTGCTGTGTTCCAACCATGTTCCACATCAGTCTGTTAATCTGCTGTGTTCCAACCATGTTCCGCATCAGTCTGTTAAGCTGCTGTGTTCCAACCATGTTCCACAGCAGTCTGATGAGCTGCTGTGTTTGAACCATGTTCCACATTAGTCTGTTGAGCTGCTGTGTTCCAACCATGTTCCACATCAGTCTGTTAAGCTGCTGTGTTCCAACCATGTTCCACATCAGTCTGTTAAGCTGCTGTGTTCCAACCATGTTGCACATCAGTCTGTTAAGCTGCTGTGTTCCATCCATGTAACACATCTGTCTGTTAAGCTGCTGTGCTCCAACCATGTTCCACATCAGTCTGTTAAGCTGCTGTGTCACATCAGTCTGTTAAGCTGCTGTCTTCCAACCATGTTCCACATCAGTCTGTTAAGCTGCTGTGCTCCAACCATGTTCCACATCAGTCTGTTAAGCCGCTGTGTTCCAACCATGTTCCACATCATTCTGTTAAGCCGCTGTGTTCCAACCATGTTCCACATCAGTCTGTTAAGCTGCTGTGTTCTAACCATGTTCCACATCAGTCTGTTAAGCTGCTGTGTTCCAACAATGTTCCACATCAGTCTGTTAAGCTGCTGTGTTCCAATAATGTTCCACATCAGTCTGTTAAGCTGCTGTGCTCCAATCATGTTCCACATCAGTCTGTTGAGCTGCTGTGTTCCAACCATGTTCCACATCAATCTGTTATGCTACTGTGTTCCAACCATGTTCCACATCAATCTGTTATGCTACTGTGTTCCAACCATGTTCCACATCAGTCTGTTAAGCTGCTGTGTTCCAACCATGTTCCACATCAGTCTGTTAAGCTGCTGTGTTCCAATTCTGTTCCAATCCTCCAAACACTGACCAGACTGCTGATCCTTCTACTGTAGTAATAGAATATATTTCTCATAATGGATACAGGTAGTCTACAAGGACAGAATAGATATCTTCAAGCAACTTCTTACGTATTGGAGGGTCAAAAAAATACCAAACACATTTTGATTTTGATGACTAATCATCATCATCATCATTTATTTATATAGCTCCTGCAAAATCCGTAGCGCTTTACAATTGGGAACAAACAGTGATAAAACAATATCGGGTAATACATAGAGAGAGGTAAGAGGGCCCTGCTCGCCAACTTACAATCTATGGGACTTAATACTACATTGTGTAGTATTTTTAATGTCTCATGCAAACAGCGAACTAAAACACTGTTCAAATTAAAAAATGTTACAAATGCTATAAAGTGTAGCCATTCCATTTTGACCAGGGCTACAGTTGAAACCAAATCAAATTATATCAAAATTCGTAGCACAAACAAATTTTAATGATTTATATTTTTTAATGTAAAAATTATTTTATTGACAACCACCACATTTACAGACATATTCTTAATTATGTAACTGTTACAAAGAACAAAGTTAGTGGCAACAATGAGGACAAGCGAACTCTGACATTAGAAATAACGGGATAGCAAACAGCCATACGTTTTGTGTAGTATAAGAATATAAGAGTAGCATGTTTTACTGATAGCCCTATATCACTAACTTACCTCATTGACTGATAATAAATTTACTGACGGCCACTCAACTCTCTCTCTAGTAAAGAAGGGGGGGGTTGAGAAACCGCACCAGGTACTTAAGTCCAAAATAAAGTGCCTTGATAAAGACAGAGCGAAACGCACATTGGCGTTTGCTCCACTGTTTCCCGACACCCTGGCTCTCTCCTGAATCGCTCCCCAGATCATAGATAGGTAGGGTATTTCACATAACCCTGCGATTTCAGGTGAAGGGAGACATTTACCAACCTTCGCTGTTACTTATCCGGATACGGCTTCATCTACCAGATGGTTCCCTTTTTCGTTAACTTGGTCTCTCCCTATTACTAACACAGGGTTATATTCCTTAGAGACCAGAGCTATATCTATGTTTCCCACAATTCAAGGAAACTAACATAGATTTTCCATCTGACATATTTTTCATTACCTGTGTATAATATCCTGATATAACCCTCCCGATTGAGATTGACTTTATGGACACGGTCTTAGACTAAATCACGGTATAGGTGAATACAGTGGAGCCATGCAAATTATTTGCATTTTCAAACTTTCACTTAGCACTTAATTTTAAATCACTTATTTTCACCGTTCATATTTTGCTTGAGGATTATCCTCTCTCTTTCTTATGAATAAACCAATAAAAGTTAATTTTTAAATTGTGTCCAAACAGGAGTGCCTCTGAACACACCCCTTTGCCTCTCCTTCTGTTTATATCTCTCTCTAGTAACCAGCATAAACGACGCTCACAAACTCTGTATGCAATCGTTTGTTTCGATGAGCTCCGCATTAACGAAAAGGAATGATGTAAAAAAAAAAATGTTCTTTCTAAACAAAAACATCTGTGAGGTCTCAATATCTCGCTGTGTTCGGTCATCATCAACCAAATCTGTTGTTCACAGTACAAAGAAGCAAATGTAGCTTAGCTAATAGGAAGGAGCCAAGACTGTAGACACCCCGCAAAGAAGCCTTTTTGTACTTAAGGATTTATTCTGTTCTATGCAAAAGGGAAGAAAGGAGGGAAACAGAGAAATAGATGTCAATTTAACATCCGCATTCTTGCAAGAAAGCAGAATTGCTGTCAATGACAGATGCCTAGCAGTTGGCAAACATATCAGCTAAAACTTTTAACAAAGATTAAGGATATTCAGTGTAATTATAATTATTGCGTATAGAAGACTTGTTTTGGTTGGCAGGTGGGGGGCAATGTATTGGATTCTCATCATAATCCAATATTCTATTTGAAAAGAAAACTGTCAACAGAGAAAACGAGTACAATATTTGCACAGCTATGACAATAAATTAATTTCTATACAGATTTCAATATGAAACAAAATAAATATTACTGTCAAAATCACTTTTCCCAATCATATTCAGCCCTCTGCTGCATCTTGTGGCCAAAAAGATAAAAAACACAGCAGTTTATTCCAAAATTCCAATAAGCGTATAGTCCTTTGAAAAAAAAGGTACAATAGTACAAGTCAATTTCTGCTCACAATATATAGGATAAGATAATGGGTGCAAGGACAAGGCCAGGATTGGATTTACCGCACAGACTCCTCTCCTTGCTGTGCCTTAACCCCCCCCAACTTAATTTTTAAAATAGAATTATCGCAGAGTTTTGTTTATACTGGCAGACAAGTCACTAATGGGAATTTAAGTGGCAACACAAATGCGCCCCTACAATTCTGCCATCCTAGGCCTGGGCGCAGACACAACTCAGACTTGGAAAAGGAAAGCTAAAATGCACAAAGTGCTATTATAGGAAAACTATCATAAATATGTCATTGTAGAATAAGAAACAGAATTATGTTTTTATCATTGTATTTAATTTAGTTTTTTTTTTTTTTTAATGGACGGTGATTCATTCAAATTTGACATCATGGCCTCAGTTAGCAAAAATAATCCACTGAATATTTTGGGATAGTTGTTTGCTTACTAATATACACCTGGATAAGACTCTTCTGCTCAGTATGTTGACTTGTGTCGTTGGTGACAGTGTGTCCAGCGATGTTTTAGAGGAGTAGTCACTGACTACAATATTTCTACAAACAGGAAAAAGGAACAGTAGCCTAGTGGTTAGCACTTCTGCCTCACAGCACTGCGGTCATGAGTTCGATTCCCGACTATGGCCTTATCTGTGTGGAGTTTGTATGTTCTCCCTGTGTTTGCGTGGGTTTCCTCCTGGTGCTCCGGTTTCCTCCCACACTCCAAAAACATACTGGTAGGTTAATTGGCTGCTATCAAAATTCACCCTAGTCTCTGTCTGTCTGTCTCTCCCTCTCTGTCTGTGTGTGTGTCTATATTAGGGAATTTAGACTGTAAGCTCCAATGGGGCAGGGACTCATGTGAATGAGCTCTCTGTACAGCGCTGTGGAATTAGTGGCGCTATATAAATAAATGATGACGATGATAACAGAAGAAAAGTCATGGCAATAAGTATAACAAAAAAACACATATTTATCTAATGAAATACACTGAACCTAAAGTAAAACTCCTGAGAATAATGCAACTCCCAAAACTCCATGGGGAAAAAAATCAGGACAAAATTTTACTACACCTCTGATCTACCCAGTTATACATTGACCACAAAACTCTGTAAACCCTGACTTTTTTTGGTGGATAAAAATCTGGATTGTTCCTTAAAAATCTGGACTGTTGGGGGTTATGGAATATTATGGTGCCAATAAAAAGTCTCAAGATGGTTACTGCAGACAACCTGTTTCTCATTGTTAAAGATAGTATTTATCTACCGCATTGATGAGCAACTGGCGGCCTTCCGAGCCTTCGCCTGCGGCCCACGTTCTTTTCAGCGTTATTGTCAGATTTGTTTGTTATAGCTTGTAATACTTGTTTAAAAACTCAGCTGATACGTTATACAGATATGCCTGTTTTTCTTTGGTTAATAAATTGTTTTAACTTATTACTGAGATTAATGGTAACGTGAAGCCCTCTTGAAGGTTAGAGGTTCTCACCATGCATCCTCTGAAGTGCTTTTGTTTGCTCACATCACTGATTTACTGTATCCAGTCAACTCCCATTGTAGCAGTGTCAGCACAATGAGAAGTTGCCAAGTAAGGCCTGGTAAAAATGTAACTAATTACAAATGTCAACCGCTGCCCCTTTTTCCTGCACTGCTGCCAAAAAGGGCAATTTGTGTCAGGAATGATTACACTTTTATATTTGAAAATATGACATATGCAAAAGTGAGACTGGTTGCCTACAAATCATATTTTGGCCAATAAATAAATTTAATGTTGACAGCCATTTACTTAATAAAATAATATATTTAATATATAATCAGGCAAATATAAATAGTTGACAGTGCACATGTCAATCTATATGGAATTTTCTTTGTGGGGGAAATGACTGCCGAGCTCAGCTTATGTTTTAATTATTGGTGTCTAATACATAGGGAAATAAAATTACTTTTCTAAGGTCACAAGGATATGACATAGGAATGTAATTAATCTTCCCCGCTTCAAGCTCGGTGGCCTACATTAATAAAAGGTGAAATTTGAAAATGGGTGTTACACGCGGTTTTTCGGCTGTACCATTCATCAAGAAAAAATACAATAAAAACATTGGCGGATTTATTCATCCACTACGATTGTTCATTTTTTTTTTCCCTAATGAAAAGGACAGAAGGTTTGAATTAAAAAAAAAAATAAAAATGGAGATTGAATTTTATCAAGGTACAATCGAATTGTATCTAAGACAAATCCATTGAACAAAACTTAGATTTGCCTACTATGTTTTTATCCAATCTTGTAGCAAGAACATCTTCTCCAAGGAACTAGAAACAGCATACATATGAATTTTTAAATATCTTTCCAATGAAAAGTACTGTTTTTATTTTAATATAAGTATACCATGGTGGGCACCTCGTGAATCCTGGGTGATATTTTTTACATTTACTTACAACGATCTGAAGTTTTAATACTCACTGCCCTTTATCTGCATTTGCTATCTTACAAATGTATTTTTACATTCATTTAGGTTTTATGTCTGAGAGTTCATAATATTTTTTTATATATATTTCTTAATATATTTTTATATTGAATAACATCATGTTCTAGATCTGTAACAGATCTTGCAAGCTCACATGGGCAATACCATGTATCAGGCTATATACATCTAAAAGTCAGAGACCTTTGTGGTGGTATAGGACAAATTAAACCCATATCTACCTTGCAATGCCTAAGGCAGGACAGGATTGTCTCCATGATATAAAGACAGTTCATATTTTTTTTATATAAAGAGAAGTGCTTTGCTTTGAAGAGCACCTGCCAGCTACTCACAGTATAGACAGCCACCACTCTGTTTGTGACAGATGAACTTTTTTTTTTTACTATGAACTGAGAATAAAGGAAGCTATCAGGAAAAGGAAACAGCCTTCATCATATAATCGAACAAGACTTGGTGACGTAAATTCGCTTTCTGTTGTTTTCAAAAATTTATCTGGCGATCAGAAACAACGGAACCATCATAGTCTTCACTTGCAGGCTTTAACCTAGCATGTTTTTTTAGAATAAAAGAATCAGTCAATAGAAAGAATCTTGTTTCATGTCTGCGCCCCGTGAAAAAAGTACCATGTTCGTCATTTGTGTAAAATGAGCTGTGAGCCATTCTCTGAAACTTGAGCAATGCGCCATTCTCTGAAACTTGTGCTGTGCCCCATTCTCTGAAACTTGAGCTGTGCGCCATTCTCTGAAACTCGAGCTGTGCGCCATTCTCTGAAACTTGAGCTGTGCCCCATTATCTGAACCTTGAGCTGTGCCCCATTATCTGAACCTTGAGCTGTGCCCCAT
Source organism: Mixophyes fleayi (assembly GCF_038048845.1). Taxonomy (NCBI): domain Eukaryota; kingdom Metazoa; phylum Chordata; class Amphibia; order Anura; family Limnodynastidae; genus Mixophyes; species Mixophyes fleayi. Next base: position 84,815,879 of record NC_134411.1, on the reverse strand, counting down.
TCTCTGAAACATGAGCTGTGCGCCATTCTCTGAAACTTGAGCTGTGCCCCATTATCTGAACCTTGAGCTGTGCCCCATTCTCTGAAACTTGAGCTGTGCGCCATTCTCTGAAACTTGAGCTGTGCCCCATTCTCTGAAACTTGAGCTGTGGGCCATTCTCTGAAACTTGAGCTGTGCATCATTCTCTGAAACTTGAGCTGTGTGCCTTTCTCTGAAACTTGAGCTGTGCCCCATTCTTTGAAACTTGAGCTGTGCCCCATTCTCTGAAACTTGAGCTGTGCCCATTCTCTGAAACATGAGCTGTGCGCCATTCTCTGAAACTTGAGCTGTGCCCCATTCTCTGAAACTTGAGCTGTGCGCCATTCTCTGAAACTTGAGCTGTGCGCCATTCTCTGAAACTTGAGCTGTGCCCCATTCTCTGAAACTTGAGCTGTGCGCCATTCTCTGAAACTTGTGCAGTGCGTCATTCTCTGAAACTTGTGCAGTGCGTCATTCTCTGAAACTTGAGCTGTGAGCCATTTTCTGAAACTTGAGCTGTGCGCCATTCTCTGAAACCTGAGCTGTGCATCATATATCTGATTCCCAACCAAGGCCTTATCTGTGTAGAGTTTGTATGTTCTTCCCGTGTTTGCATGGGTTTCCTCTGGACGCTCCAGTTTCCTCCCACACTCCAAAAATGTACTAATAGGTTAATTGGCTGCTATTAAGTTGATCTTATTCTCTCTTGGTCTGTGTGTATGTTAGGGAAAGTAGACTGTAAGCTTCAATGGGGCTGATGTGAGTGAGTTCTCTGTAGTGGTGTTATATAAATAACTGATGATGATGAACATATAGATTATTGTGAATTTATGGTATGAAATAGATGTGCAACAATCCTTCCAAGCATTTCCAGCAGCTACCTGATAGAAGTAACCAGGGCCTATTGCTCTCCCAGGGACTCCGAGGTTAAGTGGGAATGCCCAAACCAAAATTAGTAAAAATGTGGGTGCGGGGTAGTGGGGTGCCCTGGTAAGCAGCCACGTATGCCAGTCTTAGCGTGTTTAGCCGTGTCCACTTCCTGAAGTCCAAATTTGTCAATATTAGGAAGTATGGTGGTACAACCATATCCCAGCTCTACAGTGTGTCCTTGTTACTGGTGAGAACTGCTTACCAAGGCCAACTGGTCTAAGGAGTCATTGCTGTTACTAAAGTAGACATCGATTTATCTCCTAACTTGGACAATTCAGGAGCAACTTCAGTAAAGTTTTTCGGTCGCTTCCTTTGACAGAAAACTATAATACAGACATAATTTGTGTCTGCTTTCGGTCTCCATCATTAATAACTCTTGGCTTTTCTTTTTCTTTTAATGCAAAAAAATTCTTAATCACCCCTTCCATTAATACACAAATACACAAGAAACCTATAGGCCTTACAATGATCTTTGTTGCAACCCCTTTTTTTGCCACAATCACTGATAGAAAATATATTTTTTCAAGTATAGTTTTCAATCCTATAAGCTCCATGAATTTGCATATATTGGGTTATTTGAGGTTGTTATTGTGATTTTTTTTTGTCTTGTTTCCATAACAACTAGAATGTCTCCTGCCATGTCTGTCATAATTGCTGAATGAGGAAGAAATAAATGGCTACTGCATTGTATTTAGGAAGAAAAATCTTATGAGGTTAGCAGCGGAAATTAATCTGGTGCTCCATCTCATGCAGGCAAATACTGTACCATAAACAGTGCAAATATTGTACAGATGGAGGGCAATGTAATTAGTGCACTTGGTGGGTTGCGGCAGATGGTAGATTGCACCATCCAATAGCAATCATTTCTTGCCATCGTTGCACATTTCGGTACATAATACCCAGAGTGCATCAGGTGGTGCAAAGTATATAAATTAACAGTTCTCCATTCTGTTAATAGTAATTAATAGATATTAGAAGCCATGGGGTATGTTATTCTTTACAAGCTTCCAGAAGGAAACTGAAATGATTACATCACTATATATATATATATATATATATATATATATATATATATATATATATATATATATTGATGTATATATATGGATATCTACACAACAGATTTATCAAATGTACGATACTGGCACATGTCACGAAACCAGTGCCGATGTTCCTTCACCCTCATGACTAATTTAAGAGCTCTACTGATTTTATTATTATTATTATTATTATTATCATCATTTATTTGTTAGGCGCCACAAGATTTCCGCAGCGCCGTACACAGTACAAACAGTAGACTATACAGGGTGAAACAGTACAGAACAATAAACAAAAATACCAATACTTCAGAAACTCCAGGCAGGATGCTGCAATAAGCACGGAGCAGAAGAACAGGTGAGGAGACAGGAGGGAAGAGGGCCCTGCTCATGTGAGCTTACATCCTAAAGGAGGTTAGACAGAAACAGGCACATGGGGAGCCAGAAGGGAGAGCCAGTGGAGGAGGTGAGATGGTTAAGTAGATGGTTGGTAGGCTTTGCGGAACAGGTGAGATTTGAGTGCACGTTTGAAGCAGCGCAAAGTAGGAGAGAGACGGATGGAACGATGGAGGTCGTTCCAGTGAAGGGGGGCTGCACGGGAAAAGTCTTGGATTCTGAAGTGGGAGGAAGTGATAAGAGAGGAGGAGAGGCGGCGATCATTGGCTGAGCGCAGGGAGCGAGCAGGAGTGTGAATGGAGAGGAGGTTAGAGATGTAGGAGGCAGTAGAGTGGGAGAGAGCCTTGTAAGTGGTGGTGAGGAGCTTGAAAAGTATTCTGTAGGGGAAGGGAAGCCAGTGTAGGGGGAGATTTAACAAGAAAAGGTGTAATTAATTAATTAATGAAGTTTTTTTTTAACTATTTACACTATATAACTATCAAGCTGTATCCAAAATCTCACAAAAGTAGCTCCAAATTGATTTTATCGGACAGTTCCCAAAACTAAAAAGTGGGCCTATATAAGTGCTAGGTTGATGAATAGGCAGATTTAAAAGGCCCTGCTGTGCACTTTCTAGTTCTTAAATGATCCTCATTATGTTGTCGTTTCAGACACTATTAGAATTTCAGATAGGTTGGTGGAATATTTGGGCAACAGAAAGTGGAAGAGGTCAATGAATCTGGTGGATCACTGCATCACTCCCATGAGAGATGGCGGCAGTAATCCACAGCAATCCGGGAATAGGTCAATAATCAAAATCAAACCAGGAGATCGGTGTCCGGAACAAGCCAGAGTCAATGAACTGGCAAGTAATAGTAGACAGGAAGAATGCATAATTAATTGGCACTTAGCTACAGCCAATCGGTTTCTTTGCTATAGGCATGAAAAGTTTTTCAGGGGGCGGAGCCAGGGAATAATAACCGCTATTGGCAGAGTCACAATTTTAAACCTCAAGTTATAACAATATATCGATACTGAACACAAAATAAAGAAAGATTAAATCTGGCAATTGCAAGAAAATGTAAAATGCTTGAATTTAATAACTGCAGAAAGTTTATGAGCAGAGCTACCTTGCAGAATTGAAAAGTTAATTTTAGAAATGTTCTTCAATCTAGCTTTTAATGTGTATATTTTTTTCCCCCTGTTCTATTTGAGCATGTTTTATAAACATTTTTTTTCTTTAAGACTGTGCTGAAAAAGCAAATTGACATTATGGATTTAGGGATGGACCACTGAGCTTGACATTTAATTAAGAAAGCTAAATGTTTACTTAACTTCATCGCTGCTAACTTCTGGGGAAATTACAGTAGTAACCTCCGTTCTTCTTGCTGTAACAGCCAATTGTGATATATTAAAATGCACAAAAATCCCAGTGGTGCAGTCTGAAATCATGTGCGCATCTAACGTTGCTCATGGGACCAAATTAATTCAGGACTGTGGCTTGTGATAAGAAAAGGAATATATCATTGTGGTGGCAACTTTCAAGTAAAATTCAACTTAAATATTGCAACTTTTCTGCCAGGAATGACTATTGTATTTTTAAAACATATTTCTTTATTAAAGTAGAACTGTGGGTTGTTTTTGTCTATGTTCTGAATTCTTCTCTACATACACCCAGTGCACATATTAAGTTATTTGTCTGTCTGGAGGTAATTCTATCACCCTATTATCAACACCTCCAATATTACATGAAGGCAAACTAGACAAATTTCTAGGGGCCTGATTCAATAAGGAGAGTTAAGTAAAAAAATTGAGTAACTAGTCTCCTGGACAACACCATGTTACAATGCAAGGGGTGCAAATTAGTTTTCTATTTTGCACATAAGTTAAATTAGAGATGCTCACTGACCCCCGTGAACTGGTTTTGATTTTGAATCTGGGTAAGCTTCGTGTTTTGGTTTTGGTTTTGGCAAAACCACCCTCGTGTGTTTTGGATTTTTTTAAAAAAAAAAATCCTAAAATATGCTAAAATCACATAATTGTGCTCTTTTTTTGTTCCTAAATTTTTATTAACCTTAATAACACTCATTTCAAGTCCTTTGCAGTCAATTTAGACCACCTCACAGGTCACAATATTATTTTCATACACTTTTAAACAAAGACTGCAGCGACCTGGCTGGATGGTAAGCGACAGAGCAATGACACAAACACATGGCAGTTCCTAGCACATCTAGGAAACATTGGCACACAGCAGTGGCAGAAAAGAAAAAGGGGGGTCCGCCCTCCCTCTCACCAACTGTTATGTTGGATCTTTAAAAGGAATTCCAAACTCGCGAGATCCAAGATCCGACAACGTCACAATGACATTTTACCTCGTTATCAATTCCGAGGGCGCGCAACAGTACCGAGCCACGTCGGATTCCCCAAGTTCGGGTGTGTTCGGTTCTCGCGGAACCGAGCCTGAGCATCTCTAAGTTAAATACTGTCTGTTTTTTCATGTAGTACACATATATCAACTTTACATTTCAGTGTATGAATAAGCTATCAAAAATTTGTGTGCTACATGAAAAAACTGACAGTATTTAACTTATGTGCAAAATAGAAAACTAATTTGCACCCCTTGCATTGAAACATGGTTTTGTCCAGGAGACTGAAATAAGAAGTTTCTTAAGTTAAGATCCTTAATGAATCAGGCCCCTTATCTTTAATGATAATTTTACCATTAGCTGGCACTGTTCTATTGTAGCAGGTGCATAACATTTCAAAATGAAAGCTATTGAATATCTATTGCTTCAATGAAAGATCTACTAGTGTGCTTCATTTATCTTGTTCTTCAATCTCACATCCAGAAGGAAAGACCTAAAGCCCACATTTATTTTAACTGATTTATTGAGGCTGTGATTGTCCTAAAACCCACCTTTATATATCCAAAAAAAAAATTAAGTAAAGTAAAATCATCATAAAATACTTCTTATGCTGCCCCAAAATAATGCTGTCCTAGGGCCTGATTCACTAAGGATCTTAACTTATCTTCTAAGGATCTTCTTCTTTCAGTCTCCTGGACAAAACCATGTTACAATGCAAGGGGTGCAAATTAGTATTCTGTTTTGCACATAAGTTAAATACTGTCTGTTTTTTCATGTAGTACACAAATATCAACTTTACATTTCAGTGTGTACAAATAAGCTATCAAGTATTTGTGTGCTACATGAAAAAACAGTCAGTATTTAACTTATGTGCAAAACAGAATACTAATTTGCACCCCTTGCATTGTAACATGGTTTTGTCCAGGAGACTTAAATAAGAAGTTTCTTAAGTTAAGATCCTTAATGTATCAGGCCCCAGAACTTTACGTTGCACAACTTGGTCAGCGGCACTAATCGCTATCTTTTAAATATTTTTTTCTAATATGGGCTATAATTTTTTGCTGTAATAAACAAGAAAATCCATACAAATTAGGGACTTTATTCATTAAGGAACGTAAATGCTGATACAAGCCGTAATTTGCGTCAAAAATGCACTGCGCATACCCAGTAACGGACTATACGCCAGTGAACACAAGAACATCCAACTGATCTTCGAGCACAGAGGACACTTCTGGCAGTCTATGATTTCATGGGTGGAACGGGGGTTGGGACGGGGTGCATGCATATAGGCAATGTACAGTAAGGGTGAGCCAAGGTCAGGCACACGCAGCAGCGTCCGATTCAAGCTCTGGGCATCTCTAAGGTTTGTGTTTTACAGTCGTATCCCTTGCACCAGCAACAAACCAGGTATAAGTGCCGATAGTGATGACGGTCACGTATGCATGCTAGAACATGTGTTTGCAGTCAAGAGCAACTGTAAAAATCCATTTTATGTACAGTAGACATTAATTACATCATGATCAATGTATTTTTGGGGGTGGGAACTTTTTTTTTCATTAATGTCTGTATTTTTAACAACTGACAATAATTAAATAATTTTTTTTTTTTTGGTGCATTCTGCTTGGACTCACATTCCACATAAGTATTGGACGTATCCTGCAGTGTATTGTGCCTATCAGAGCAGAGCGTACCTAGACCCTTGTTCCGCAAGAGACATTTCTTCAGATCCGCTGATACGGACGTGCACATGACCGAATCACTTGCATTTTTTTTCAAAACGCACAATACGTTCATTATACGTCCCTTAATATATAAGGCTCAAGAGCTTTACGCTAGAACACTTGCTCAGCAGAGCCAAGCAATGACTTATTGCAATAAACAAGAAAATCCATAAAAATAAAATGTTTAAAATTCAATTCGATTAGTAAATATATTTAAATGTCTGTTCATTGTTAGTTTTTTAAAAAAAAATGTAATAAGTATTAAGTTATATAATTATCCATATTCCAAATATCTTGGTATGTATTTGAAAAGAACACATTACATTTAGTTAATGCTGTAGACAGTAAAGCTCCTATATGAGGGAAGATGGAAGACAATAAGGGGTTAAAATCTGTCTAGGCACAGGTTAAGTTTGATTAATAGAAACAAAAGTATTAAAGGTTGCTATGGGTTACCCCACAAGTGTGTTATCGGCACGAAACCTTTAGCACAAGATGCATTCCCTTAAATATAACGTAATAGTGTGTAATTATAAATGTTTCAGAATTTAGCATTTTATTAAAAAAAAATGTGAAAACCCTCAGCCTATATTATATTTGTTCGATGCAAAGGTAGACATATCTCTTATATGCAAAGCTTCACAAATACCCTTCTGATGACTATGAAAGAAGCGAAATAACAAACAACAGATAAAAGCCATACCTAAATTTACCTTGAAATAAATAAACCATATTCTCTCCAAATCAACATCCACCCACATTTAAATGCCTTGCAGTAACCTTGTGTATCCTTCTTTGTTACAAGGTTACAAAGGTTACACAATCCACTTTAATCATTTCCTCCAGATATCTAGAATACATACCTTCCATTGTGAAAGTCTACACTTTTACTGCTCTGACTGCAAAGAACCCTATTAATTGAAGGTGACGTCTCCCTTCCTCTAACCGCATTAACACTTTTAAGTGGTTCCTCTCTGAAAAGGGTCTCCAGAAAGTTATACCATTGACATTGGAATATTTTATCTCTATAAATCTGTTTATATACCCTTTACACACATATATATATATATATATATATATATATATATATATATATATATATATACATACATTTTTCTTATTTAAGGAAAAACATGTTTACAGTGCGCGAATATCCAGGCAATAGATTCTCAGCTAGCGTATTTTTACAAGACACTGACTGGCTCTTATTTGTCACTATTACTAGTCAGTCTGTTTGTCCCTTCTATTTGCAGTCCTTGTTGTATTAGAAGCCCCAATATCAAGTTTATTGTATTGATTATCAGTTACTTTAAAGAGAATGATGGTTTGGAAAAAAATAAAACTACCCCCCAAGGTTCACTTAAGCCAAAGTGTTGGTTTTTGTAGATATGAGCGTAGCCCATGTTGGACGTTTATATGATAATGCAACTTATTGCTATCAAACCATATACCAAAATGTGACATACAGTTTTCTCATACCTTGTAGACTTCAAGGATGATATGTCAGGTCTTATGAGTGGTGAAAATAAAGCACCTCTGAAGCTAAAATTTTGTGACAGTAACTTTCACCACAGTTTGGGCATGAGCATATTGTGACAGGAGAAGATCAACACCTTCTCCCGTCCCATTCACCAAAAAAATCCATTATACTGCAAAGGGAAGTGTAACTTATGATAGGCTAAGTAAAACGCCATTGGGCAGCACAGTGGCTCAGTGGTTAGCACTTCTGTCTCACAACACTGGAGTCATAAGTTTGATTGGCCATATTTGTGTGGAGTTTGTATGTTCTCCTCGTGTTTGCCTGGGTTTCCTCCCACACTCCAAAAACTACTAGTAGGTTAATTGACTTCCAAGAAATTGACCTTAGTCTCTCTCTCTCTCTCTCTCTCTCTCTCTGTGTATGTTAGGGAATTTAGACTGTAAGCTCCAATGGGGCAAGGAGTGATGTGAGTGAGTTCTCTAAACAGCGCTGCGGAATTAGTGCCGCTATATAAATAGATGATGATGATGATACCAGACAGTGCTATGGATGTTAGTTCTCCATCATCTACAAACTTGCAAACAAGTATCAAGAAAGTCCTCAATCAAAAATATAAAAGCCATACTTTATGCAAAAGACCAGACACGAATGGAAGCTAAAAATCACAGGTTTGGAAATATTTTCAGAGTGATGTGGATAACATGGCGATGGTCAAGTGCACAGGGTAAGTCACGGAACATATAAGAAACATCATCTTGTTCCAACGTATAGAAAGATATCCTTTTGGAGAAAGATGCAAACAAAATAGCGAACTAGATGCTAGTTCCAAAATATCTAGCATTGGTTTCCTTGCTGATGGTGATGATTATGTACACGTTGTACTTGTTCTGGTACTGAAGCTGCATCTAATGACAATTATTAAGTGAAACTGTTAGTTCTCAGTCATTGCAACTTAATGTTTGTAGTAATTTCATGGGAAACTTCTAAACCAGCCATGGCTATTGAAGCCACCCATCACTACTGGAGGTATTACACAATTGGAAAAAGTACAGTAGAAATCATCCTAGAGCACTAAACATGCACTCAGTAAAAATGACAGATTAAGAAATCATGTCTTTCAAGTTTGTTGAATCTGCTTCATTTTAAGACTAGAAGGCTTAATCAAATCCTAGCAAGTACCTAGTTGCTATTAGTTTTCAAATAAAGCTGGACCTGCTTTCATAACCGACCCCAAGTAACATCTAAATTTTAACTTTAAAGAACCCTCCCTAGCTTTCACTCGCTCTGCTATTCTGCATGATTTTCCCACAGAGATTGTAGATGGTTGATTTGAACTGGGTGAAGCGCATTTGAGTTGGGATCCTATAAAACAATTCAAGCCATCACTCTCTATAAAGTAACGTATAATCAATACAATAAACTTGATATTGGGTCTTCTCATACAACAAGGACTGCAACTAGATGGGATAAACAGACTGACTAGTGATAGTGACAAATAAGAGGCAGTCAGTGTGTTGTAAAAATACACTAGTTAAGAACTTATTGCCTGGATATTCGCAGAGCTAATCAAGATTTGCCAGCAGCATTTAAAAAAAAAAAAAAAATTGCCAGCATTTTACAAATTGCAAGAACATTCCACCCAAATCATAGCAAACACAATTTCTGGGACTTCATACAACCTTTCTTACAATTACAGCATTTATTTTTGGTGATTAGAGGCCAATTCTTACATTTAGGTTGAGGTAGGCAAAAACAAAAAAATCAAGAAGCCTTTTACTTGAAATACAATACAGTAAAAGCCATACACATATATCAGCTATATAATAGAGTTACCACTAAAGCAATAAAATGAAGTCTTTAATTCTCACTTAAAGAATTGTGAGTGGATGACTTGTAGATGATTTGCATGTCTCCACCCACAACGTGAGGTGTGACCACTGAACACATTGGGTGTGACGTGGATTTGGATGTATATCTTAGGAGGCAGATGTTTTGCCTGTCCTGAAGGGGTGGTGTAATCACATGTACTATATACTGATAATGATGACAGTCAGGGGAGGGCTGGCAAATTTTAGCGTGGGGGGGCAAGACTTGTCTTTGAAAGGAAAAAAATGCAGATGGCCTAGAGACCCAGCCGAAGGTAACACACTATTTGACCAGCCAGGGGGCAAATGCCCCCCTGCCCCTTAGACCGGCCGGCCCCTGATGAAAGCACTGGCACATATATCCACTGTTCTGTTTACATCATTATCATCATCATCACCACCATTTATTTATATAGCACCACTGATTCCGCATTCCCAATCGAGCTTACAGTCTAAATTCCCTAATAAACACAGAGAGAGAGAGAGAGAGAGAGGCAGACTAGGGTAAATTTTAATAGCATTATAAGTAGTTACTGCAGCGCTCAGTGACGGTACATGTAACACACCACGTCTGTAAACACACTTAAGCACAATACTTTGGCGTGTGGAAAAAATATATATATATATGGTGTTCCACAACGATAAATCATGCACTATTTGATCCTTAAATGCACCAATAACTCTCCAGCTTGCAGATAGACTTATAGCTAATCAATATAGTTTGCATAACATAAATACCGTTGTAGGCTCAAATCTGAATAAAAAGTGTTACTCCGTTTGATGATATCCGTCCTCCCAAAGACTGCAGTTTATGTATTAGATCCGTAATACGTCTGATGATAATCACTGTATTCCTGGAGGAAGGCTGGCCGCCTGATGGTAAGCGCTGATTGCGGAGGCCTCTGCTAGATGTAAACCCCTATACCTGGGAGCTGTCCATCAAGCCTATTTAAGGCACATTTGGGTGTGACTCACAAGCCAGCCTTTGCTAGATGTAAACCCCTATACCTGGGAGATCCAAAATCAAAAATCTTTTGTGTTTGTTCGCCACAACCAGTAGCAAAGCCAAAATATGAAGTTTGATTACTTTGGTCTTCCCTGGTTTGTGTATGAGGATCGGAAGGGCACTATCGGTGGTCACAGGTTCATCAGAGCAAACTGCCGGAGGATCCATTAGGATATCAAAGACACAGCCTACGATACCCAGAACCACCTGATTGCATTCTGTTGGCTGGATATTGACACCGCAATCAGCGCTTACCATCAGGCGGCCAGCATGCCTCCAGGAATACAGTGTTTATCATCAGACGTATTACGGATCTAATACATAAACTGCAGTCTTTGGGAGGACGGATATCATCAAATGGAGTAACACTTTTTATTCAGATTTGAGCCTACAACGGTATTTATGTTATGCAAACTATATTGATTAGCTATAAGTCTATCTGCAAGCTGGAGAGTTATTGGTGCATTTAAGGATCAAATAGTGCATGATTTATCGTTGTGGAACACCATATATATATATATATATTTTTTCCACACGCCAAAGTATTGTGCTTAAGTGTGTTTGTAGACGTGGTGTGTTACATGTACCGTCACTAAGCGCTGCAGTAACTACTTATAATTTAATTTGAGGTCCTGGGAGAGTCTCTCTGCGTGCAGCTCGTGGCAGGGTGTTTTGTCATTACAGGATTAGAGCGCTTATCCCCACTATATGTTTATATAAATTTTAATAGCAGCCAATTAACCTACCAGTATATTTTTGGAGTGTGGGAGGAAACCGGAGCACCCAGAGGAAACCCACACAAACACGGGGAGAACATACAAACTCCACACAGATAAGGCCAAGGATGGGAATTGAACTCATGAAGAAGTGCTAACCACTAAGCCTCCGTGCTGCCTAGCATGTAATCAATAAATATAACAATGTCCCATGGCATTCATAATGGGTACCCTGGTACAGCTACAATGTTATTCAGAACACGGTTGATTGTTCCTATGTTGTATATTCTTTGAATTTTGCAAGTAACGGTTAAACGAAGACAAAGCAGAATATACAAAGATTATACGCAAAAATAAATGCAAGAGCCATCCACGTAATCCAGGGACGTAACTAAGGCTGTGCAAGAGGGACGACTGCCCAGGGCGCAATTCTGGAGGTTTGGAGCAGTTTATGAATATTTTAGGCTAAAGTGGTTAAAAGTGAAGGCTGGGGGGGCAGCAGTTTTCCTTTTTGCCAAAGGTGCTAAAATTTTAAGTTACGACTCTGGGAAACAGTAAAAAAAATATATCCGGTGGGTGACTGCTCAAACCACTAGATGGGTATACAAATATTTTTGCTTTACACTTTGCACTTCTATTTAAGTCAGGCAGAGACAAGCCTAATAGTGCAAACCTACCAGATGGAGGTAACTGTATATCATCATCCTCACCTTTTATTATTATAACGCCACCAACTCCGCAGCGCTGTATAGAGAACATTTGTCATTCACAGTAAGTAATACTATTGCCCTCTCTACTCCTTTATCAAATCACTTTCAAATTGCACAATAGATAATCTGGCATTGTTCATGAAAGTCCAGCTCATGTCTGAAGTCACCAGTTTGGTATAAATAAACCGCTCTTACAGAATGTTGACGAAGAAATAAATCTGTGAACTGTCAGGGAGATCATCATGGCAGCCTACAGTCCGTAAATGTTTTAGGTTTGAAAAAGTGGAGATGTTGCCCATAGCAACCAATCAGATTCTAGCTGTCATTTTGTAGAATGTTCTAAACAAATGATCACTAGAATCTGATTGGTTGACAAAGTGGAGATGTTGCCTATAGCAACCAATCAGATTCCAGCTGTCATTCTGTAAAATGCACTAAATAAATAATAACTATTTGGTCCCTGAAGTGTATCATGTTGCCCATCTCTGATTTAAAGGGACATACAACCAAGAAAGCCATTTTAATGTGTGCAAGGCAACTATTGATTAAACATATTTAAATCAGGATTACTCATAAGGCCAAACAGGCCTATGTCTAGGGCAATGTGACTTTTAGCTGTACGTGACTCTGAATTGATTTATGGTTCATGTGTGTGTGAGCTGACTGTTTATGCTGCTAGAGCGCAGATTTACTGGGAGTATTTGTCAATGCAGAGATAATTCTACAATGATCTTATTGTAGGGAGAAAAACAATTGCGAGGACCAGACATTATACTAAGCCTCAGGCCCCCACAAGCTTCTTAATTTTAGCCTGACAACATCCCTTTTTTTTGGTGTAATAAACAGCTGTAATCCTAACTGAAACATTTTTACTTGACGGATTTGAAAACCACCATTTGTTTTAATGGTATATAATTGCCTTGCTTTACACATATCGAACAAATTAGCATCGTGAATTGTGAGCAGTCCATTATGTTGATTTTATAGCCGAAGCCTTGAAAGATAATTTTTCAACACTTTTTTATATCTGCTGCAAAGTCTTCCTTTGCCTATAGTCCTCATGACAGGCTTTGCATTATTCTTTTTGAATAATGTTCAGACAGTGCTCACAATGCACATAAAATACAACAAAGCAGCAACACTAAGCAGCACAGCCACAATTTTTCATGGAAGTCCTTAATCTTGTTTTGTCAGCAGGCAGAAGCGTTACCCTATCGTATACAATATGTGTAATATGTTCAATAATTGGCAATAAAAAAAAATATTTTGTTATGGGTTTATCAAGATATGACCAATGCTTTTACACCATGTTCCCAGTACAGAGAGCTGGATTTGTAAATAGTGTTATATGTATCATGAGATTTCCAAGAGCTGCCAATTTCCTGTGGTTTGGCCTAAGTGTGGTCAAACGGCGCTGATTGGCTGCTTTTAGAAGCTGGTCCCATGCACAATGACACCAGCAAATTGGACCACAACCAATTGGCATACCAGTCAATGATCCAATCAGCTGATGGTGGACCCAATCTAGTGGTGGTGCAGTCACCCAATGAATAAACAAAAAGGTTTTCATGTGATCTGGCCATCAAGGATAATTTAAGCACATTGATGTCTAAGAGTGGGTGGTTTGGACCCTTTATGGTCAGTATCAGTCTACCAAATCAATCCAGACAATTAACATAATAGTTGATATGGGGAATACGGACAATTTTGCAAAATTTGGAGGTAGGACTATAGCTAGTCGTATTAGTTCTGGTACCATAATTAGTACCATTTCAACTTTCTCTCCTGAAGTCTTGTGGTGAAATCCACTACGTGATCATTCACGTGAGCCAGTGACACCCAGTGTACAATCCCCAATGTGCCATATTTTCAACTCACAAGTGGAAGTTTGATATAATTTGCAGTTGGTCCCAAGAGCTGACTAGCAGACTTGCCATGTCTTTTCAAGACTTCTCTAGCACCTCAAATTTTCTACATAGTATATTTTCTTTCTATAAAAATCAGCCTCCAGTATGTGGTACTAATATACTTACCCACAATATACTCATATACTAATATAACCATAAAATTATTCTTCATTATACGTGTTATATATTTTGTGCACGGTATAAAATAATTATTCTATGCATCTATCATTGTCAATTACTGTAACCATTTGTTGGAATTTGGAAAAGGGTTTTACTGGCTCCAATTCAAGAACTGATCCACATTCAAGCTTTTCACGCCAACCAATGTAATTAACCTTTAACACCGTTGCGTTGCAGGGGATAAATCTAAATTATGTTTCATTAATGACAACCTCAATCAGGTGAATCTGTAATGTCCAAAATGATTTCTATAAAGTTTTAAGTAAAGCTCTGAATATGGTCTATGAACATTATATATGTTACAGTATACATGTCATCATCCAACTAGCTATTTCGGCCTGTTTGATAGTGGAAACGATACCTGTTTTATGAATAGATTTCATGGTCACTGAAGGGTTCATCAAATCTTCAATAAAACATATACGCATTATTATTTTGCACAATTAATCTCATTTGTTAAAGGCACATCCAGCTTTGACCTTTCTGTAAATATTAGAAGTAATACATAACAGCATACTTGTTGCAGTCTTTTAATTGATTTCTATGCATTGTTTATTCCTTTGCATGGAGAGTTTACCATTCAGTAGCGTGCCATTGTTTTTGTTTGGAACCATAATCCTACTACCTCCGCACACAGCCCTCCTGTCAGTGGTATTCATGTGTGACTATCATTCAATGACCTGAGGGCATGGACTAATGCAATGACATTTAGATCCAGGTACGAGGTCATATTAATAAACAGTAATGAAAATGTGAACTTACTGGGCCTGATTCATTAAGGCATACACAACGAAGAAATTGTGTGTTTTTTAAAAATGCACATATAGGGCCTTATTTAGAGTCGGACGTGGAGGAGTGGGCATGTGCCGCAGCTTGGTAGGGTTTTATGAGTGGCATGCAACGCCAGTTGCATCCCACTCGTAATACCCTACCGAGCTGCGGGCAGTTCCTGCAGCTAGCTAACTACCTGCACCACCTAATTCCTGCCACGCAGTTTTAGCCATTTTTTGACGTGTGTTGCGTCTGCATCCCGGATTTACCTACAGGGTCACACCCCCTGTGTCTATATTACACAAGTTCACGCCTTCACAATTCCGCGTTCCGCCCTTTCCCCTTTGCAGTAAGCCACAAGCTGTCGCAAGTGTAAATTGCGTCCAAGATGCAGGCGGATATGGTGCTTGCTGCACATGCGTGATAGTGGTTTTGTAGTCGATGCGCCTAAAACGGACTACTTTGCGTCCGACTCTAAATAAGGCCCATATAGAGCATACGCAGAAACAGATGGAAAGATATGTCCATTGTTGATCATCGGTCTAGGTGTGCTCTTGTCTAACAGACAATACACAGTAGAATACGTCCAATACATATGTGGAATATAAAGTCTCAAAAGAAAACACAGAAAAGAAACAACAAACTATTAATGTCACCTGTTAATAATATAAAAACATTAAAAAAGGGGTTCCCCCCCAATAAAATCCATTATCAGGATGTTATTTATGTCTACTGTACTTAAAACGCACATAACTCCATTTACACTCCTTAAGGAATCAGGCCCTCCTTGTCCTGGCACAAGTATGCTGACTGTGCTCACATTGGTCCTATATGATCACATGACATTAGTGCCATAGGATCTTCAGACCAAACCAACAGCTTATGCATATAGGGCCTGAGTCATTAAGGAAAGTAAGGCAAAAAAAGGAGTAAATGTTTTCTGGGACAAACCATGGTACAATGCAAGGGGTGCAAATTAGTTTATTATTTTAAACATAAGTTAAATACTGGCTGTTTTTTCATGTAGCACACAAATACTTGATAGCTTTATATTTACACTGACATTTATAGTTGATCTAGGACATGCCCTACCCCAACTATAAATATGTCCCCACATTTTAAATTTACCTCACCCTCCAATGCAACATGGTTTTGCCCAGGTGCAAAGTTACTCCTTTTTCCTGCTTTGTTCTCCTTAATGACTCAGGCCCATAGTGTATAGAGCATTATTGAAGCGAGTGCCAGACAGAGAGGAAAGAGCACGAACACATAGCTTATTTTAACAAAGAGTATTATGTGTGAATTAATATGGTACGTTGCTATTTACAATTGTTAACGGACTGCACAATTAACGATAGAGGTCTAAAAATTGCATGACAGGTTCACTTTAAAATAATTTTTCCCTCTGTTTCATAATATAAAGAAAGCTCTTTTTTCAAGTGCTGTACACTTTCAAGATACTGGGGAATCATTCAGCTTATTAACTGAAAATCAGCGTGTGCTCTATCACTGTGCTAAGACACATACATGGTAGTAGACATACAAGTCCACTTTTTAATGCTGTACATTTCAAACGTCTACCCAGTAATGTTGCTAATCTTAGCCCCTTAAATTTAATATTGCTTGCTGCCTAGCAGGTGACATCATTAATGAGCCTGACTGTGGTAAGCTAATGAATTCGCCACTCACCAGGGGTACTGGTATAGATTCATTAAATCAGTGCACTGGTGTTGCTCTTTCATGAGAAGGTGACATACAGTATATTTAAGGGTTTAAAAAAAATACCTTTTGAAAGTGTTATTAAACAATTGCAATGCAGATTTTTGCTCACAGATTCCCTTTAAAATGAATAAAAGAAAAAGTGACCTTTAAAATGAAAAACTTTTTTTTTTATTGATAAGGTTATTCGTTTCATGCATAATTCTTAAAAGGATCTGGGAGCGGTGCTAGGTTTTAAATATTACCTGCAAATGCTACCCCACCAATGTCACCACGGAATAGATCTCAGGAGTACAATGAACATGTTATAGGCCATGGGTTGGATTGTTCCCCCTCTAACTAATTTTCAGAGCTGCCCAGAAGATGACTAGCTTCATTCAAGGATATAAAAAAGGCAGAAGAAACTATACAACAGCCACACTGTTACAAGAAATTAGTTTCACCATACAAAGTAATGGATAATACCTGGTCTCAGCAGGAAAGATCATTTTGGGGAAAAATGTAGTGAACTTTTTCATTCATTACTTTAAAATAGCTTTAGAACGTGGTGTGAGAGCGAGGACCAATCACAAGACACAATGTCCTTGTTATAAATAGAACCAGCTCTCATTTTGCGCCGGGAGCTCTTTAGAGCTAGTTTAATATCGTGAATCAAGGTTTTTCGTTTTGACAAGCAAGGATCGTTTGGATCTGTAACAGATGAAGACCCTGGATGTAGGTGAGTAATAAAGATGGTATATTAGGGTTTGTCTAGGAGTGTTTTTATTTCTATTAAAGTAATTATTACACTGGTGTCTGTGTTTTATTTTCATTTTTCTTTTGTACACTACAGGTCCCAGCAGGGACCTAGGTGCCAGGACATGCCGGCACTTGTGGTTCCCCAGTCCACAGGACTGGGTACATCTAGGGAGGGGGGTGGCACTATTTTTTTGTTGAATGGAATCCATTCCTGTGCTGACCAGTCTGGGGCAGGTTTATCATTGTGGCAGGGGGTTCCCACGACGCAGGTCCCCCTGCTATAGTGCCACCATACCCAGCTGGCAAAGTATAGTGCCCTTTCTGTTGACATTTACAACCTGTCGACATTTACAATGACAACATTTTAACCCTATCGACCTAATGAACATGTCGACATTCTAAATGACAACATTATGGTGTCAACATTCTGAATGTCAACATTATGGTGTTAACATTCTGAATGTCAACATGTCCAATGTCGAAATTTCATACCCAACCCACCAAAACGCATGCAATGGGCCCTTCATGATATGAGCCCTTAAGGAGCTTAAATAATGATTTTCATTTTCTTCTAGTTTTGAATATACATTGCAGCACAGAGAGCTGGAAGACCAAACAGCCTGTGTTTGTATAGATGTCTTTTTTTCTAAACACAGTGGAAGGAATATACAGATGCTATAAAATTGATGTCTGCACAAGGACAAAGGGTCTTTACTTGGGTTAGAGATGTGACCAGGAAACATGATGTATGAGAGAATTGGCCAGAACACCTGAAGCCTTTTCCAAAACATTCAATAATTATGGTTCATTATCTCACAATATATCACTATGCTGGAAAGGACGGTGTCTTAGGTCACCTCGCAAATTGATGGAATATATATAGCAGGCTAACAAAGCGAATTCTGTTTACCTCACACTGTGTAAACTTACTTCAATGGAAGGTGCTTGGTTAATATTTTATAAGAAAAATTATTTCCTCCATGCGTGCAGCATTTAGTTCTGAGGACGGAGGTGTTAAATGATGTCACTCAGGAACATAAGATATTCCCCACTGCAGCACGCTATACAAACAGACTGCATTTCTACAATAAAATATTAATAGCGTTGTATTTCAACCCAGAGAGAGAGAGCGTAATATGCTTTACCTATGTTATATTTTTTTTTCAAATGTATTTAATCAGAGGGAAAGTATTGTTATTACAGGAACTCTGCACTGAGGTCCTCAGTTTTGTTCAGCCCATGGGAGCATTTGGCAGGAGTACAGTGCTGAAAAGCTGATTTCTACCCAGGGATGAGTAAATGATTGCTACAGTCATTACGGTCAGGTCATCAGTAACACTTTAACATCTTATGTTAAAGACGCAGCATAAAGAAATAATAATTTGTGCAACTAATGCAGCATGAATAAAGGATAATATATCTATTAGGTCAGTTTTATTATTGGAAAAATGTGAGATATTTATTGTCCCTGGTATTCTCTTCATATCTTGTATGTAATTTAAAGCAGAGGTGTCCAAGTTCAGTCCTCAAGGGCTACCAGCAGTTCAGGTTTTCAGGATCTCTTTAATCATGCACAGGTGAGTTAATCTAGTTGGCTGGGTCAGTAATTATCCCACCTGTTTCTACAGACAGAAATCCTGAAACCATGAACTGTTGGTAGCCCTTGAGGACTGAACTTGGACACCTGTGATTTAAAATGTTTCTGTCGCCTACACAAAGCTATTTTGTGGGATGAACCAATATTAAATGCAATCAAGCAGTCGGATCACTTCCGGAATGCAAGGGGGCTTTTGCATTTGTAATACAAGTCGATAGCAGTCAACTTCTGATAGAATTTTCCAAGATACCTCAATCTGATTATTGCTAGGAATCGCACTAGTTTTATGGCGATGCACACTGTGATATCGGACCAATTGTACAATATCACTGGTGGCATTGGTCATTGTCTTTTGGGTATTGTCCTATATATTTGGATCTAGCTCCCCTTTACGTTGACTTATTTAATATTACTCTTATAGGATCCCAATCAAAAGTTAGTATACACAACAGGATTCACCGTTGTTCAATAGATTCCTGGCCTTACATTTTTTTCTTTAGCCTTTTAGTATCTTCACACTCAGCCCACACTAAACCCCAATGAAGACAGTGATTTCACACTAGAGAAAAAGAGAGGTGTAGGAATTCTGATTGCCTGGAAATCCATATTGGATACAGAGAGTTAAGTCTACTTGTAATCCATTACATTGCACATAGGTTTATTAACAAAAAAATACAACACAAATCTACAAGGTATGACATTTTCTGGTATATGTTTAGCATAGCTAGAAGTGTAGTTGGCTATACTGGGATATATGTATCTTCCCTTTAGAAGTCCTCTATAGGTATCTTTGCAGGTGAAACAGTGGTCCCCTTATGTGGTACATATACAGTGCCAGCTGAACATGGTAAGCATGGCAGAAGGGTGCTGGGCCTATAGGGGCACCCTGCTAGCACACACGCGGCAAAAAAATATTTGGCTTCACTGCGCATGCCCAAATTACCGACAAGAGGCACTGGAAATGGCAACGCCGACCCGCTACATATGCATTGGGTAATTGGCACATTTCTAACTGTTGCTATAACCTAAGTGGCCAAATATAGTATATTTTGTATTTCATCAGTACATCTGATGCATTTCTATGAAGCAGTAAAAAAAAAATATTTGAAGCTGTGACTGGCATAGATTAAGTCCTTGAAATATTTCCCCTGCTTCATTCCACATTATGAACGCAGATAGCAAAGACTGCAAATATTTGTTTTATTGGGTCAAAGTTGGTGCTAGAAGTGGAATTTCAGAATTCTCTTCCTGGTAACATGAAATTTGCTGTACATATCGTTCAACTTATATGAGTATAGCATTTTATAATGCTATGGGTAATCAGGCATTCATAATCAGGGATCTTCAGCCATATTCATAATCAGGGATTTTCAGCCAATACATCCATATGCTTTTATATAGTCAATAATATATGAGGTTCTCCTAATGTCGAGGTGTTTAACCTTAACGCTCTTTCCACCTTTTGCCAAAATATTTGCAAAACATAATCTTACACGCTCTGCACCTGGGTTCTGTCTGTGCCTCTACTTGAACGCTCTTTCTCTATGCTGAAAAAAACGAAGGCCGAATTAGCAGCTTAGGGATTCAGTGGCGCACGCAGGGGGGGTTTCCGAGTCTCCAGAAACCCCCCCTGCTCTAACCAAGTGGCCACCATAGTGGCACTGTCCTATACAGCAGCCGCGGCGCTGTCAAAGAAGCGACCGCGGCGCTGCTGTATTGTATACAGCACCACCGCGGATGCTTCTTTGACAGCGCCGCGGCTGCTGTATAGGACAGCGCTGCTGAAACGAAGCTGCTGAGCATGAAATTCCCCCCTTACAATCCTGCGTGCGCCCCTGGGATTCAATTTTGCAAATACTTTTTAAAGGTGGATGAAGTCTTATATGGGATGGAACAAGCCCTTGGTAAAAACAAACATTGATTTCTGTATTAAAAAGAGATATGGCTGCTAGTCACTTCAGAAATTGAAACCGGGAAGGCATTCTGGGGCAAAGTGTGTAACGTGACTGTGAGCTGATCACATGGTGCAGTGTTCTGCTCATAGCCAATCACACATAACGTTCTTTTTAAATCAACACGCCCACAGTTTAAAGTCTCGTTTGTGATTGGATTAATTTACTGTCACGGGCACTAGGAGTCTTTACCCAGGGATCACCAGGTGATAGGCTTACCAGAGCAGTATAGGTGGTAATATGGTACTCTGGTAGCAGGGTGATCACGGAACAGGAAATAGCAGATGATGAGATGCTCAGGAAAGTCTATGACTAGCAGCACTGGCAATATGGAGGTAGTAATACACGAGGAACTGTATGGACAAAGGACACGTGAAGGTAGTCAGTGGTCTGCGGTAGCAAGTTGTACCACTGCTATAGTGAGGAGGAATGTCCAACAGAAACGAGGAGGTGATGAGAGTCAGCGGTCTGCGGATAGCAAGTTGTACCGCTGTCTGAGTGAAGGAATGGAATCCAAGTGGAGGTATCCGGGGAGTCAGTGGTCTGCGTTAGCAAGTTGTACCACTGCTATGTGAGAGGATACTGGAACAGGTGAAACTGTAAACAGGAGTCAGTGGTCTGCCACTAGCAAGTTGTACTACTGAATATATATGTGAGGAGGTGCACGGGGAGAGACTGCAACACAATATATACACGGGCACCTTGACTTTGATCCACAGTAATATGCACAATATAAATGTATAAATGACTGAACAACACTGCCAGTATAGAAAGTCTCTTGAAGTAATCCGGCATGAGATAACACAGTCAATGATGGCAGTAGACTCAGCGGATAGTACACTCCAGAGGAGAACCAACACAGTCCAGCAAGGTATGCAATACACAGCACAGTCAATGGGAAGTATGCATACCGTGGTTCAGGAGAAGGCAGTCAGACAGGAGTGCAGAGATACCTGAAGGGCAGGAGGCCAGCAGGATACAAGTCCCTGGATGGGTGAAGCAGGGGTCTAGCAGGTGCAGCGCACAGGTAGGTAGACCAGCAGGGAACACAGGAAGGCGTGGAGAGCGGATCAGCAGTAGATGGATGAGTAGCGCTGAGAAGTAACAGCAGCGGGTCTCTGCGGGAACACGGAGGTAACCAATAGCAACCAGCAGGTGCAGTAACGATGGGACACCGGAGCAGAGTTGAACTGGAACAGATGATCACGGAGAGTAGCGGGTAGCAATAGTGGCAGCAGACTCAAGGAAACACGGTAGAGTAGACAAGGACTGAAGACTGAAGCGCACAGAGGCAGCGGATAGGAATCAGCTAAACAGTCACGATGAAACACAGACGGGTTGCAGGTTGAAGACTGTAGTGCACGGAGGCAGCGGATAGGAATCAGCTAGCAGTCACGATGATGAAACACAGACGAGTTGCAGGTTGAAGCCTGTAGTGCACGGAGGCAGCGGATAGGAATCAGCTGGCAGTCACAATCATGAACAGGTGAGTGGATGTGGTTGAAGCCTGTAATGCACGGAGGCAGCGGATAGGCATCAGCTAACAGTCCCAATGATACATGGTAGAGTTGAAGTGATTAGAAGACTGTAGTGCACGGAGGCAGCGGATAGGAATCAGCTCACAGTCACGATGATATAGTAGATGGTAGAAGTGGTATGGGAACCACAGTAGCAGAAGTGGTTTGGAAACCACAGAGGTAGAAGTGGTTTGGAAACCACAGGAATCAGCAGGGCTGAATGAACAAGGAAACACAGGAACACCTTCAGAGACTCATGGGGAATGAGACTCCAAGATCAGGCAATGTGGTGATGACCACAGGTGCTTAATATAGGGAGGTTGCCTGATCTGCCAATTAAGTTAAAGGAACATACACTGAAGGTTTGGAAAGGGCTGCGCATGCGCAGTCCCTCAGGATAGAGGACGTCCACGGTTCCTAATAGTCCGGGAAGAAGCACTCACAGTCCGGTGAGTGACAGTACCCCCCCTTTTAAAGGTGGGCACAGAACGCCTGGAACCGGGCTTGTCCGGATTTTTGGAATAAAACTTCTTCAGAAGGGCAGGAGCATTAAGATCTTCAGCTTTGATCCATGAACGCTCTTCAGGACCAAAGCCCTTCCAATGAACGAGGAAACGGAGGACTCCTCGCGAAATTTTTGCATCCAATACCTCAGTAATCTCGAAATCCTCCTCCTGATGAACTTGAACTGGCTGCGGTGCTGAGGGAGGAGTCGAGAAACGATTGATAATAAGAGGTTTGAGTAAGGACACATGGAAGGCATTGGAAATCCGAAGATTCTTAGGAAGAAGAAGTTTAACACATACTGGATTGATAACTTGAATGATCCTATATGGACCAATAAAACGAGGGGCGAATTTCATAGATGGAACCTTCAAACGAATATTTTTGGTAGATAACCAGACACGATCTCCAATTTTTAGTGGTGGAATAGCCCGCCTCTTCTTATCTGCGAAAGACTTATATTTGTTAGATGTCTTCTTTAAACAGGTTTTGACCTGAGACCAGATATTTTTGAAGGTCTGACAAGCAGTCTCCACAGCAGGAACTTGGGTGGGCGGGAGGGCAGGAAATTCCGGAAAAGACGGATGGTGACCGTAGACCACAAAGAATGGAGTTTTGGATGATGACTCATGGTACATGTTGTTATGGGCGAATTCAGCCCAAGGGAGCAATTCTACCCAGTTGTCTTGGTTGGCTGAAGAGAACATCCTAATAAAAGTCTCAAGATCTTGATTGACTCGTTCCGTTTGTCCGTTAGATTGCGGATGGTAAGACGATGAGAGTGCTAATCGTATGCCCAAGGTTTTACAAAGGGCCCGCCAGAATCTGGAAACGAATTGTACTCCTCTATCTGACACAATCTCAGACGGACATCCATGGATGCGGAAGATTTCTTTAATGAAATGTTCAGCCAGAGTAGACGAGGAAGGTAAACCGGACAGAGGGACGAAATGAGCCATCTTCGAAAATCTGTCTACCACTACCCAAATAGTATTGTGATTCTTACTTGGTGGCAAATCAGTAACGAAATCCATACTAATATGGGTCCAAGGCTTGGACGGAATGGGTAGTGGTCGCAGCAACCCTGCTGGAGTTCTGCGGGAGGATTTGAACTGAGAACATAAATCACAGGAAGCAATAAACTCTTTGACGTCTCTCCTCATTGAAGGCCACCAGTAACTACGAGAGAGAATCTCAAAGGTCTTATGTTCACCGGCGTGTCCAGAAAAACGAGAGGCATGGAACCACGAAAGGATTTTCCTCCTCAGAGTAGGAGGCACGAGGGTCTTCCCAAATGGTAGCATTTTGGTGGATGACGCAGCCAGAGAAATACATTTGGGGTCTAGAATAGCATGGTTGGGAACCTCTTCTACATCAGAGGACGTCACAAAAGCTCGAGATAGAGCATCAGCTTTCTTGTTCTTAGCAGCTGGTTTGAAGGTTATAATTAATTCAAAACGGGAAAAGAAAAGAGACCATCTTGCTTGACGAGGGTTCAAGCATTGAGCAGATTGCAAATATGACAAGTTCTTATGATCCGTGAAGATCGTCACAGGATGGCGAGCTCCTTCCAACAAGTATCTCCATTCCTCTAATGCAGCTTTGATGGCCAGCAACTCCTTGTCCCCGATAGTATAGTTTTTCTCTGCGGGCAGAAGACCCCGAGAGTAGAAGGCACAAGGATGTAATTTTTGTTGCTCCGAGCGTTGGGAGAGAATAGCTCCTAAGCCCACATTAGAGGCATCTACTTCTAGGAAGAAGGGGAGTGTCACATCAGGTTGTCGCAGAATGGGAGCAGACGAGAAGGACTCTTTGAGGATTTGAAAGGCTTGGAGAGCCTCAGATGACCATTGCTTAGTATTAGCCCCTTTCCGAGTTAAGGCCACAATGGGAGATGCAATGGATGAGAAGTCTTGAATGAAGCGTCTATAGTAATTGGCAAAACCTAAAAAACGCTGGATGGCACGAAGAGTAGTTGGCTGAGGCCAATGTAGTACAGCATTTACTTTGTCTGGATCCATCTTCAGGCCAACTCCGGAAACTATATACCCCAAGAATGGAATCTGGGGTAACTCGAATGAACATTTTTCCAATTTACAGAACAATGAGTTTTTCCGTAGTCTGGAGAGGACCTCTGCCACATGTTGGTGATGAGAAGGCAGGTCCTGTGAGAAGATCAATATGTCGTCCAGGTAGACAACGACACATACATATAATAAGTCCCGAAAGATCTCATTGATGAAACCCTGGAAAACCGCGGGGGCATTACACAGCCCGAAGGGCATTACTAAATATTCGTAATGCCCATCTCTGGTGTTAAACGCGGTCTTCCATTCGTCACCGGAACGGATTCTAATTAAATTGTAGGCACCACGAAGATCCAACTTAGTAAATATCCGAGCTCCCTTGATGCGATCAAATAGCTCAGTGATCAGCGGAATGGGATACCGATTCTTGATAGTAATGGCGTTGAGTCCACGAAAATCTATACAAGGGCGTAATGATCCATCCTTCTTTTTGACGAAGAAGAACCCAGCTCCAGCGGGAGAGGTGGAAGGTCGAATGAACCCACGCTGGAGATTCTCCTGTATGTACTCAGATGTGGCTTGAGTTTCAGGTAACGAGAGAGGATAGACCCGACCCCTGGGAGGAGTCTTGCCAGGTAGAAGGTCGATCGGACAATCCCAAGAACGATGAGGAGGAAGACGTTCAGACTGAGCTTTATCAAACACATCGGCAAATGAAGCATACTGAGGAGGGAGTCCCGGGGAGGACGATGAGATGGAAGATTGCTGTACTTTAAGAGGAATAACTTGAGAGAGACAACGATGGTGACATTCAGGCCCCCAAGACGTAACTTGAGGGGTGCGCCAGTCAATCTGGGGAGAGTGACATTGAAGCCATGGAAGGCCTAAGACAATCGGACTTGTCGTAACAGGAAGAATTAAAAACGAAATTTCTTCATGGTGTAGTACACCAATCTGAAGGGTTACTGGAGACGTACTCTGGGTGATGAGACCATTGATGAGACGTGATCCATCTATAGCCGTCACAGTAATGGGTGTTTTTAAAGTGATCACTGGTAGGGACCATTGATTCACTAGTGATTTAGAAATGAAATTTCCTGCTGCTCCGGAATCAATCAATGCCTGTGACTCAAAGGATTTGGTAGCAAAGGAAATCGTAACATCGAAAGCGCAGACTTTAGATTTCATAGACAATGGAGAGGACTCCAGGGACCCTAACTTCACCTCTCCAGAACTAGTTAGGGCCTGGCATTTCCCGATTTCTTAGGGCAAGAACTGAGCATATGTGTGGAATCAGCACAATAGATACAGAGTCTATTCTTTACTCTTCGTTTCCTCTCTTCTAAAGATAATTTGGAACGTCCTATCTCCATGGGAATCACAGAAGGTGAAACTGGACGAAATTGAGGGTTTAAACGAAGAGGTGCTTTAGCAGAAGTTGTTTTCTCAGATTCTCTTTCACGAAATCTCATGTCTACACGATGGCAAAGAGAGATCAAATCTTCTAGTGACGAAGGAAGCTCTTGGGTAGTCAGTGCATCTTTAATTTTATCGGAGAGCCCCTGCCAGAAGGCGGCAACTAATGCTTCAGTGTTCCACTGAAGTTCAGAGGCTAAGATCCTAAATTGAATGACATACTGTCCTACTGTATGGGAGCCTTGTCGCAAACGAAGAATGCTGGAAGCAGCGGAGGTCACACGACCTGGTTCATCGAACACACTTCGGAACGTGGAAATGAATTTGGCACTATCTTGTAGAATTGGATCGTTTCTTTCCCACAGAGGGGAGGCCCAAGCCAGGGCTTGTCCAGAAAACAATGAGATAAGATAGGCCACTCTGGAACGATGGGTAGAAAAATTTTGAGGTTGGAGTTCAAAATGGACTGAACATTGGTTAAGGAAACCTCTACAAGTTTTGGGGTCCCCGTCATATTTTGACGGAGTAGGCAGGTGAAGCGTAGGAGCTGTAGACACCTGGGATGGCACTGGGGAAACGGAGGAAAGCACAGGAGCTTCAATACTAGCTGTAACAGTCTGTCCAGATGTTCCTTGGGAGGTTAACGATTGGTAACATTGAAGTAACAGCTGTTGGCGAGCATCCTGTTGCTCCACACGGCTGACCAGATGCTGCAGCATCTCTTTAGCAGTAGGTTCCGTATCTGGGTCTGTCATGGCCTGATCTTACTGTCACGGGCACTAGGAGTCTTTACCCAGGGATCACCAGGTGATAGGCTTACCAGAGCAGTATAGGTGGTAATATGGTACTCTGGTAGCAGGGTGATCACGGAACAGGAAATAGCAGATGATGAGATGCTCAGGAAAGTCTATGACTAGCAGCACTGGCAATATGGAGGTAGTAATACACGAGGAACTGTATGGACAAAGGACACGTGAAGGTAGTCAGTGGTCTGCGGTAGCAAGTTGTACCACTGCTATAGTGAGGAGGAATGTCCAACAGAAACGAGGAGGTGATGAGAGTCAGCGGTCTGCGGATAGCAAGTTGTACCGCTGTCTGAGTGAAGGAATGGAATCCAAGTGGAGGTATCCGGGGAGTCAGTGGTCTGCGTTAGCAAGTTGTACCACTGCTATGTGAGAGGATACTGGAACAGGTGAAACTGGAAACAGGAGTCAGTGGTCTGCCACTAGCAAGTTGTACTACTGAATATATATGTGAGGAGGTGCACGGGGAGAGACTGCAACACAATATATACACGGGCACCTTGACTTTGATCCACAGTAATATGCACAATATAAATGTATAAATGACTGAACAACACTGCCAGTATAGAAAGTCTCTTGAAGTAATCCGGCATGAGATAACACAGTCAATGATGGCAGTAGACTCAGCGGATAGTACACTCCAGAGGAGAACCAACACAGTCCAGCAAGGTATGCAATACACAGCACAGTCAATGGGAAGTATGCATACCGTGGTTCAGGAGAAGGCAGTCAGACAGGAGTGCAGAGATACCTGAAGGGCAGGAGGCCAGCAGGATACAAGTCCCTGGATGGGTGAAGCAGGGGTCTAGCAGGTGCAGCGCACAGGTAGGTAGACCAGCAGGGAACACAGGAAGGCGTGGAGAGCGGATCAGCAGTAGATGGATGAGTAGCGCTGAGAAGTAACAGCAGCGGGTCTCTGCGGGAACACGGAGGTAACCAATAGCAACCAGCAGGTGCAGTAACGATGGGACACCGGAGCAGAGTTGAACTGGAACAGATGATCACGGAGAGTAGCGGGTAGCAATAGTGGCAGCAGACTCAAGGAAACACGGTAGAGTAGACAAGGACTGAAGACTGAAGCGCACAGAGGCAGCGGATAGGAATCAGCTAAACAGTCACGATGAAACACAGACGGGTTGCAGGTTGAAGACTGTAGTGCACGGAGGCAGCGGATAGGAATCAGCTAGCAGTCACGATGATGAAACACAGACGAGTTGCAGGTTGAAGCCTGTAGTGCACGGAGGCAGCGGATAGGAATCAGCTGGCAGTCACAA